>NW_008710779.1:370437-372575 GCF_000327385.1 Lottia gigantea | reverse complement strand
CATTATGTCCGAATAAAAATCGAATCATTTCAGAAAAATCAAAATGGCGGCCAAAGTTTCACTTCTGTTCCGGATTTTTTTTTCTTCGTTTTTTTGTCATAACTTTGTCTACCTATCAGCATAAAATTTTTTGTCTTATACAAATTACACCGGAAGATATTCAACCGGAAGTGAACATCGATTTCCTGTTTAAACCGGAAGTGAAATTGAAAATTTGACTGTACCATTTTGTTTACTTTCTTAAACTGTCTTTGCTCAATTTTTTTCAGATTAATCAGACAAAAAGCAAAAAAAATGAAAAAAATGCAAAATTTGGCAAAAAAAATGTCTGTGACAAATTTTCGAATTTTGAAATTTTGAAACTGCTATTCTTTCAGATTTTAACAGTAGGTTCCAAAAATGCAAACCCAAAGAAAATCGACCGAAAAATACGACTTCTAGAGCCGATTATCTATTCTTGCACATATTGAACTGTGGCACTTCCGGTTTTGCAAAAAAGATCCAAAATATATTTATGCACATCGTCGCCTATATCTAAGGTTCGTGAACGTTGAAAGGTTGCTGCAACTATTGTAGTCTAAGCTCAGGAAGGTGTGTAAAAATCGAAAAAAAAAAAAAAAAAAAAGAATTGACATTTCGATAACAAACTGGGACTTTGCCATAGCAAAGTCCCACAATTAACAAAATAACTATGAAATTAATTTATAAAGCCATAAAAAAAGTGCATGTTCATTAAATGGGGTGTGTTCATCACTGTCCATCACTACTATTTACATATATATAAGACCCAAATCAACCCCTGAAAATGGCGAACATGTCCCTTTTAGTAGGTCAATCATACTTCAATTACACGGTACATTTGGTTTGTGTGGCAGCTTGCACTTAAATTAACATATTGACACTAGGAGAAAAGATTATAACACACTTTCAGCTAATGTAGGTCTTTTAGGAATATTATTTTGTAAATTTGTTTTTAAGCGACAGATGCACCATTATAGGGGTTTGATTTGAGTTTTGAATACATGTAAATAGTCTTTAGAAGTACAAAAAATGTACGAAATTAGCATGATCCATCAAAAATATCTCAAAGTAGGAATTTGACTCACTATTTCTATGGAGGTCTTTTGATTTGATCGTCATGTAGCCAAATACAGCCAATCAGAGATTGACAAAAAATCTGTGAAGCTTAAGCCGTAATCTTTACAGTCTTTATGATGAGACTTCTGTATTTGCTAGCATACAATCAAATGAAATCGCTGTATTTGTTGATGCAAGAAAAAATTCCAAGAAAGTCAAGGTATAAGAAGTGGTTTGTAATAGCTTGATATTGTGAACATGATATACCCATTTACTTCTATGCAGATTTTACTGCAAGCAAATTTTAATGTGTACAAATTTGAAAATGGTCAATTTAGAAATATTAAAACAGAACTTGAATCATGTTGTTATTCAGTTATATGGGACCTATTTTCACCAGTATAGAATTAGAAGTAGAACTTATTTTCATGTCTACATTTCGAGACGAGTTCGGAACATTTGTATAAAGAAGCATAAGGCAGTAATGATGGAAAACTTCTCAGTTAAAAACAAGTTACATTATTTTTGGTTTCATTTGTGTGGGCTTTAGCTCTGCTATCAATTTACCAGGATATTTTGAAATTATCATTTTTCAGCCATATATATGTCAGTTTATATGTGCAATTTATATTATACGTGCAATTTATATTATATGTGCAATTTATATATGTGTAATCTATGTGCAATTTATATTATACGTGCAATTTATATTATACATGCAATTTATATCATACATGCAATTTATATTATACGTGCAATTTATATTATACGTGCAATTTATATTATACCTGCAATTTATATTATACGTGCAATTTATATCATACGTGCAATTTATATTTTATGTGCAATTTATATTATATGTGCAATTTATATTTTATGTGCAATTTATATTATATGTGCAATTTATATTATATGTGCAATTTATATGTATTATTTGGTCAATAATTGCAGACTGAACTTGAAATGAGACTGAATGCAAATTGATGAACACAATAAAAACAGAGTAACATATGTTGAGCAAGTAATAAAAGAAGGATGATTAATGTTTATAGTAAAATGAT
>NW_008710779.1:294552-370387 GCF_000327385.1 Lottia gigantea | reverse complement strand
ATTTATACTGTCCTCTTTCTATTGTATTTCAAAACAAACCATTAAAGAGATAGGTTTGCCATTTTGGGGGTTTGATTTAATGTAAATAGTCTTCAGAAATACTAGAAATGTACGAGAATAGCATAATTCCTTCAAAAATACCTCAAACTAAGAATTTCACTTCTAATTTCTTTATGTCTTTCCTATAAATGACAGATTTTCAAGAAAAGACGAGTCATCTTTTTAACTTCCAAACAGGATAATTCTGGACACACATGGATTTGAAGGCTCAAATTTTGATGGTGAGCTGTGAACACTACTGATTACCTTAACTAAAAATATATCCAATTTCTGAGACTACGGTACGATTGGTCAAATGAATAGTGAACATGTCTCTTTAACAATAGTCAAATCAAAGTTGAAAACAGCATTCTAGTTTATTAGACTAGTGAACTCCTGGCCTTTACAATCCCCTACTTAAATATCATTAAAGCCACATACCATGCTAGTTCCTTTACATTGTACCTAATTACCATTATCATCAGTCATTTGTCTCAATTTTCTACTGTAATTGAATACATCCTGTTCAGTAAATCTATCTATATGAACATTATACATCTAATATCCTACCCAACTATTGTTTTAGTCAATTTGAATGATAATAAACTATAATGACCAGGAAACTAAATTAAAAACCTCAAATACTATGATACCTATCGTTGTTAATATTTTTGACATACATACCGAAATAACGTACCGTTCACTTACTTTGATGACTGTCCTAGTATGGTATCAACTATTTTTATAACGTACCGTTCACTTACTTTGATGACTGTCCTAGTATGGTATCAACTATTTTTATAATGTACCGTTTACTTACTTTGATCACTGTCCTAGTATGGTATCAACTATTTTTATAATGTACCGTTCACTTACTTTGATCACTGTCCTAGTATGGTATCAACTATTTTTTAATAATTTCTTCAATAATATTTGATATGAATGATTTTTAAAGTGATTGTTATGAGGTTCTCTAAATTTTGTATATGTATCTTGGGACATTCCAATTTTCAATCAGATGTCTGTGGTTCTTGCAATTCCACTAAAACTTAGCATTTTATGACGACACTAATTGCAAAAACTTCTATTGGTATATAAAAACCTTTGCAATAGTGACGTCATAAAACAGTTAGTTTCAGTGGAATTGCAAGAATCAGACATCTGAATAAAATTTTAATGGCGCAAATCGATGCTATCTATATCCCTATATTTGCCTTTAGGTATTACAGGTAATTTTTACTGTCTTAAAAAAGTAAATAGTGGTATTTATATTGAGCATATATTGACAGTTAATTTTCAAAGGGCACAGTTTTAAATCATTGTACATTTTTGGGTAAAATTTCTTGGGGAGATGTTTTATATCAAAAATGATTACCTGTAACATTTAGAAAATTCCCAAAATATCAAACCTCTATTTCCAAACAGGTGTCAAAATGGGGATTTATGTGTGATTGGGTTGACAGTATAATAATAGGTTCTTATGTTGATTAAGCTCTTAAATATCAGAATGTATTATATTCATTGACAACTCTATCACAAAGAATCTGGTTTTTATTTTTCATACGACAAAACAGACAAAACAATATAATTCATTCATATTATATACTCTTCCTTTCATTGGTCAGACAACCAAACTTTTGGCTACCTGTATCATTTATAGAATAATAATCTGATACATAGTTTGACTACGATAAAACAAAATGAGCTTCAAATGGTTAGTATACTAAACCCATAAAGATCTTAACGTCAGTAATTAGATAACTGTCTTTTATTTATTTAATTGCAGTTGAACTACAAGTCAGATTTTCATTAATAAAGGCACTAGAATTAGATGACTACCCTTTAAATAAATCAGAACAGTAAAATGAAATTCATTTCATGAAAAACCACTTGACATATATATCATATCAATAAACTAGAAGTACAATATGCATATAAAATAACAGACTTGTTGTAAAAAAAAAATCCATGAATTATCAAACAGGCAATGTGTTGAAAGACACAGAATATGCTTACATTAAAGCAGCTCTAATTAATAACCCCTTTAACATTACAAAATCTCTTTTTTGTAATGTAAACTTTCGAGCGTTCTAAGAACCATTCCAATTCTGGCCTACCTTGGGGAGGTGGTCTTGGAATGGTTCTCAGAACAGACTTGATAAATTGGTGTAATGTGAACGGTTACCGTTTTGAGAACGCTTTACTGTGCATGCCTCACAAGTGACCTTCACCTTTTCTCTTTGAATTTTTTGTAATGTAAATGGTTAAGCGTTTCATGGCCCACCTTGGGATTTGTAGTCTATACAAGTAACTTGCCCTTACAATTACTTCAAATTTTCCAATATATAGTTTTCCATAAAAAAAAAAAAACACTGGATGAAACAAATCAATGAAAATGTCCACCAAATTGGACAAAATTAACTGGCATTATCAGCCCCTTGTTTCATTTAGCTTTGATAAAGAGTTCCGTTCTCAGTCCAGACTAGGCAATAATAAAAAAAAATAGTACATTAAATTGAGTGGTCTGAGAACAGTTCTTCAAGTGTAGCATAAATGGAAGCTGTTTCTGTCTTGTCTGTGGAACTCTTCTTGAAGGAGTCAGAATTAGTCTTTGTCATCACCCGGATGTAAGCAACAATGGCACTGACTGAATATTGATAAAATTCTGCAGGAAAAGGTGAAGTTTGCTTAAAATGTACATTCCGTTCTGAGATCAGACAGTTTTTTTTACAGGAAAACTTATTCCAGGTCAGAAACCTTGTTGATGTACAGGTATGGTGAAAAATCTCAGTTCTAAACAGATCTACATCATTGAACCCCATTAAAATAGACTCAAAAGAGTGTTCAAGAAAGAAATCCAAGAAGAATGTAAATGCAAGTAATTGACTATTAAACAGATGTTGCAATGACTATTTTTTTATCATAATAAATAATATTGATAGGTAGAATTACCCACAAGTTCATACTACCTATATATTGTTTTGTATTGAAGAAAAGTCAAACACCTTGACACTTTATTGTTTGGTGATATTGATCATTTCAATATACCAATAATTCAGTATATCAATATTTTAGTACATATGACAATGACTTGAAACCTTCTGATATTACCATTCACCAAGAAAACATTATAGCGCTTATTTACCATAGTTCAGAAATACCATTGCTCCAATAGATAACTACATGTTCACTGTTGTTTGTATTGTACATGAAACCACATTCTTGAAAAGATGTCAAGGCCAATGTTAGCATTAAACCTGCTGAATGCCACCTGGCCTATGAGAGTTATATTGTAGCATCAGTTTCTTCAATTCTTCCAAGTTTTAGACATTTCAACATATTTTCTTCACTCTAATAGATCTAACAACAACAAAATTAATGCAGCTCTTTCTGACTGTTTCCTAACAGACCTCTATCAGAGAACTTGGGGAAATATTTGTGTACTTTTAGCCAAAAATAAACTAAACTTTATTGTAGGCATTTTCTTACACAAGACTAGCTACTCAACATAAGAGTCAGACAAAAAGTTCACAATGTTATTTTATTACATTTTCATTTCAATTTCATTACTGAACATATTAAAATACTGCAAATTATTCAATAAAAAAGTGCCATCACAAAGCCAATCTACTGGTAATTAAAACTATTCTATATCTTTTTCTGATATTTTTAGTGTACATTGTAATCTAAATAGATTTCTACCAAAAATCTGTCCCAATTTCAACCAATCAAAGCATGTCATGTAGAAACTGTTTATTGATAAACAAACAAAAAAATTGTTGAATATCGAAACCTACAGTAGAGCAATATGACAGATTCTTTGGGTTTTGCTAATTCTCACAATTCCTATAAATTGTGTGGAAGCAGTATGTGTTTGATATTTCATTTAAGAAGTGTGTTTAATCCATAATATTGTCTTGTGTTTTTGATATGTACTCCTCACTTATAAATGTTGTTTAAGTCCTATTATTTCAATAAGATTGCATCAAAACAGTTTTAGAGCAAGTTAATGTCAAAAGGTACATATAACAAGATCAGTATCTATTTCTAAAGTGGAAAAACTTAGTAAAACATGTCCAGCAGGGATAGAAGAATTTTTATAAGTTCAATGTTTTACAAATCTAATTCAGAATATATAAGAACACAGGCTGTGTTGTGACTCTTAAAAAAACCCCACACCAGTACATTTCTCCCACACTCTGGTGGTAAAACGAACCCACATGACTATACATTATAATAGACAAATCATTACACTGTCAAGTGTAGGTCAGGAATGAAAGATTACTGATAAATTGTTTTTCCAGCTACAATTTTCAAACAAACAAGTAACCTTTGTGTTTGAGCAAAGTTGGATTTTTTTTCATTTTCTATTTAATGAGAATTGGAATAGCAGCCTCAAAATAGTACAGTTTGAACAATAGGAAGATGAGCATACATCATGTCTTCAAAATTTGTTTTTACAAAGGACAATTTCCGGCCAAAAAAGACACTGTAAGACTAACAGTACTATTTTGATACTTATATTCTAATTCTCATAATCTTTTTAGAAAAAAAAAAAAAAAATTCTAGTAGAAAATAAATTGAGCAGAGATCTTTATATGGTAATAAAACCATATTAATATCCATATAAAATGTTACTCATTTATAACGTTATAAAATTTAACCAGTCATAAAATTTGAAACCACTGGTGTACATGCATGCATATAACAAGTGAATTTGTTAATTGCTGACTGTACATATTCAAATATTGGTAATGGATAATATGAATGTATAAGTGTGTTATACATGTATATAAATTTATTGATAGCTGATAGTATCCAGATACAAATATTGATATCTAGTGATTGTATCCATACAAATATTGATAATTGCTAATGTGTATCTATATAAATTCCATTGATTAATGATAGTATCCAGATATTTCTGATTGTATCCATACAAATATTGATAATTGCTAATGTGTTTCTATATAAATTCTGTTGATTGATGATTGCATCCATACAAGCATTGATAATTACAAAATATATTGATATACCTATCTAATTCTGTTGATTGATGACAGTATCCAGATACAAATTTGGATATTTCTGATTATATCCATACAAATATTGATAATTGCTAGATGCATATATATCTATAACAATTCTGTAGATAGCTGATAGTATCCAGATACAAATTTTGATATCTCTGATTGTATCTATACAAATATTGGTAAAATGGCTAAATTATAAAACTAATAAAATATGTCTTTCAAAATTATGTTGATTGCCAACAGTATCCAGATTAAAATTTGATATCTCTGATTGTATCTATTCCAATACAGATTTACAAATATTGTGAATATAAACATTTCCATATAATAGTTAAATGTATCCATACAAAGTTTGTTCATTGCTTACATTCAGTTACAAATAGCTGATTGTATATATACATATATCAGTTGACACTGCATTCACATATTAATTTGTATATCGTTACAGACTTTAACCATACCAGTGTAGTGTTAGTCATTGATCCAGTGCAAATACATTCTACTCAACCAATTGTTAATATAAATAAGTATTAAAACTAAACAGGTGTTGGTCTTATTACCCTAGTATTTAAGCGTCAAGATTTTAAAAAACCTTGAGTTAGAGATTGATGGTAGGTCTTGAGTAACAGATTGATGGTAGATTTCAGTTGTTTACTTGTATAATTCAGACTGTTCTAGTAATTAAATATCAACCTTCAAATAAACAGGTGTCACTTTCCCTCCCTCCATAATGTCCAAAATATATAATAAAATATTTTAACTTATAGCACTCTATCTAGGTTAAACTACTGTTATTTCAGTTTTCTAGCTAAAACTCTAGCCTGCACCCATTTGGTTGTTTTAAAGGGACAGTCTGATTTAATTTAAGAGTGAGAACTTATTATGTGTGATACTTTATTAAAACACTTTATAAAGTTTCTATATATAATTTAACCAGGTGACTATTATAAATATCAACTTTATTTTGTGTACTTGTTTGGTTGTACTGGCTATATGTAAATTATGGATTTTGATAGCATGCACGATTTGTACCATTTCTATCCGCAGATTAAACTTGTTGACTTTCTGACTTGCCTTGGATATTTCTAAGTTAACATTTCCAAAACAGGTAATGGACATATTCCTCTACATGTTGGCAATCAGTTTAAATTAAAATAAAGAATCTATGGAAAATATGAGACTGTCCCTTCAAACAAACTCAATATCCCGCCTAAAAACTAGATGTAGAACTATAAGATAAGTGTGATGCTTGAGTGAATATTTTCAATTAAAATAGACAAAGAAGTATATCAACTAAAAATTCTTAAAAATTTGACACCATTGCTCCTTTTACTCATAATAATGTTGTTCGCAATCCCTGTTTACATTAGGAAGTTATCCGTTCTCAATCTAGACCTCAACATGATAAATCACAAAATTTTACACTAGTACAATAACGAGCGTTCAGAGAATAGTTCAATAGTTCACTTTTAGTAGTGAAAATGATCTGTTGTTAAGAATTGGAACGTTCTTATAGCGATCCACCATTTACACTACATCCATCCCATTCTCAGGAATTTTTCTCAGAACAGATAATTTTTATAATGTAATAGTGTTTCTGAGATATTTACAATGGTTTCCATTATTCTTTTATATTGTAGTTATTTTCCTGGATCCTGTTAAGATTAGTTGACTGAACCACAACAACTATCAATAGTTGGGCATTAACAGACCTTTTGATCTAGATAATAGGAAGGAATATTTGTTGCCCCTTCAAGGTCTTAGTCATATCCCCAAATTCATAGCAATAGCAGTTTTTTGTCGTGAGATTTCAAGACAATGAAAAACTTTCCTTCTACTGAGTAATTAATTCTAGGTGAAGGTAGAAAAGAAGATCATTATCACAGAATCTACAGAAAGTCAAGGCTGTAACTCTAGCTTTTTTTGTCACATCAGGCACGTGCCTCATTTGCCTTAATGTTGGTACAGAAGATGGACAAAAGCTGGAGAAAGAGTTCCAGTTCCCATTTTTATTCTACCATTCCATCATTTACATGAACATTTTTCATAAATGCCACATGTAATATAGTAATATTGAAACTTCTTGATATTGACAGTGTACATGAGCAACTTTATTATTTTCATGCAGAGTACAAGTATATATGAAATAATAACATTCCTCAGTGTCAGGTGTTATTCAAATATCATACCTCATCTAACAGAAACATTACACTTGTTCTGTAAAACTACTTATAGTGTATCAGACGACTAAAGTAAATTCAGCTTAACTATCATCCATTCTTTGATTCTGGGGTTTTTTAGTCGCTTGAATTGGTTAAACGCAAGCTGCCTTAACATACACCCTCATCTGAGGTGGCTTTAAACCTGGCTTGATTAGTTAAGCCAGCTTTAACCAGTTCCTACCATTACTATTTTGGTCATACTGCACATGAGTAATTATATTGCGACCTCTGAACTTCCCCAATATCTTCGGAGGTTATGTTGAAGCTGTCGTAACTTTTATACCCTTCTGTACGCTCAAACAAAAACTGTAGAGTTTGAGGAAGTTCAATTTTATGTCCATTCTAAGGGGTACTAATCCTTTTACCCTGATAAGCACCCAAGTTATCTGAAAACGCTAGGACTAACCTAACCTAAGAGTGCTACCTCAGCATACTAGAAATTTAATAAAAGCTAAATAGCCTCTTTATTCTGACACAATTTTGTAACATCTGGCTTCAAAATGTCAAGATTTCAAACAAAAACTAACTTTTTTTTCCCCTTTTCTTCTCGACTTTAGTATAATAAACCAGTTTTTAAGAGTACATACAGATGACTACTGACTAGATATACAACTAAATAGTAAAGAAAAGATTTCTTTTCACTACTTGTTTTTTTTTTTCATTTTAGATGATCAGGGTTGTTTTATACATTTACTGAATGGTTTTTTTTATTAGGAATACTTCATACTTTTGATGAGGAAACTCAAGAAATTCTACAGATGATATATGAGGTACTTTCGTTTCAGATACCAACAAAGTGATTGGAAAATAATGGAATGGAGTAAGCTACAGCAGAACTTAGAAATCTTGCTTTCCCTCTTAGCCTTAGAGTCTAAGAGACATTCTTCATTTATATACGTCCACATTATAATGTGGTTATATAGGTGTCACCCCTATCTGTTCGTCGTTCCGTCCGTCCAAAATTGGAAAGTAAACGCAATAGAGACTAGAGTTTTTATCTGATTTTAATGAAATTTGGTATAAACATTTATAAATATGGATGTGTTCTTGGACAATTTTTCGATGAAAGGTTTAAGAGTTATTGCCCTTGACCTAGTAAAAAAGCATCAAAATTTGTTGGCTTTTGAACGCGATAGAGGTGACAGTTTATGTCAGAATTTTATTAAATTTTGTGTGTTTGATTAAATCAACAATATCTTGTGCAAATTATATTTTTGGTTTGATTTGACATAGATTGGTGACTGCCCTTGATATACTGAAAATGTATCAGGAAAGTGGACGTATCTTGGTAGGCAACCACTTGTTTTTTATCAATTGAAATACGTTAAAAAATGACGTATTATATATTAGGAATAACAGAATGAACTCAATACTAATATGTTCTACACTTGTCACAATTAATCTATCAATTAACGCAACTCATATGATGTTAATTAAGAACTTACTAATTACCAACACATCATCATCAAGCGGGTACTGAAACATGCTAATAATAAGTGCTAACAGAAAATTGGGTAGACCATAATGGGGTATAACAGAGGGTGTGAAATTTGAAGGAGATAAAGAAAATGACCATATAATCATCTCATTATTCTATTAATTCAAGCCAATGATCATCATCTAAGATTAACCTTTGACATTAATTTTCGCAGGGTTTGCTCCCCAGGGGCCTACTCTATTATACGCTCTGTCAGCTTGATATCATTATAGGAATTTAGTATGTCTTCCTCATCTTATCTGATAACAATAATGGCCACCATATTTCTTTTCTTCTTCTACTCTTTGATAAAATATTCTGTCATAAGAATCCAGCTGAGCCACTCTATTTTCAATTCTATAATATTCTGCCAGGAACAGGAAAAAACCATGAATCTAATGAAGCCATTAGAGAAATTTCTAGTTTCGTTTTATATTCATACAATTCCATATTAATCACATTTGCCATTTTCCTCTGGCAATTTAATAGTAGCTATAGATGCAAGTAGGCATGGTGCTTACTCATACAAAATTATCGTGTCAAACTAGCTGGCAGATTGAGCAAAAAATTAAACCTGAACTGTAGTCATTTATTCCATTAAGTTCTATGGTTTGTTTTGCTATTCAGAAAAAATGTAAAAATACTGTGTAACTGAAAACTCAATTTGAATGGCATATATGTGCAACGTGAAAAATTCACAGAATAGTTCCATCTATTATCGAAACACACAATTTTTCATGCATCCGTACAAGTATCTGAATATACCTACTTCTAATAACTATCTCGTAAAAAAATACTAGTCTGCTTTCACTATGTGTGTTTTTCAGAAAAGCTTTTTCATTCATATGTAAGTTACTCAGCCAAAATTCCAACAGCCCTAATTGTGGAGCACTGTGGTCAGAATAAGTGCTAACTCAGAAAACACTTACTCAAAACACAAAGACAGAGCTAATTCATCAAAAAAGGGAACACTATTTTGGAAATGAAATGAGTGAGACATTATTTAATCTAAACTATTGTGTTGTACAGTGGCTACAGTCAAAGCTGACAGTAAAACGGAAAGGCAAAAAAAAAAAAACACAAAGCCATTTATTATCTGGATAGCAACTTAAGTTCTCAAAAATCCAGTCTCCTAGCTGATCCAGGACCAAATCTCTTGACATTGATCTTTCCAGCATTTATAGTTATTTGACAGAAAAAAATGACTTCATGTAAACAACTGACCTGTAATTGAACCCCACAACCATGTAACTAACTAAACTCCAAGATTCCAAATCCCTCACACAACCTGAGGTAGAGCTTGTCCTCACCAGAGACCAGGGTTGGCAAAAAGGCAGCCCTTAACTTATTTACAGCACAGTTGTAGACTGTCTTCAAGTGCCTTAAACTGGTAAATACCATCCTAAAATGCTCTTAACCGCCTTATATCTCACTAGAGAATATAATTCGTGTGAGATTAAGCTATATTAAAAATGCTACCTCTTATATGCAAAGTAGAATTAATTGCATTCATTTTAAAGAGACAATATTTGGAAAAATCATACTTAAGACTCAGAAACAGAATTTTTTTAGCTAAGCTAATCAATAATAGTGTTCACAGCTCACCATCAAAATTTCAGCCTTCAAATCCATGTGTGTTTATAAATATCTTTAGAAATTGGAAAAGAAATTCCTAGTTTGAGGTATTTTTGAAGGACTATTACATATATTCAAGACACAAATCAACCCCCAAAATGGTGCATCTGTCCATTTAAATTATATGGATATGTAGTCAGTGCATGTAAAGGATTTATTTTGACTTTTTACATAAATTTTCTTTTAAGTTTACAGAACTTCTGTTGTCATCAACTACCTTTAACCCATTTCTAAAAAGGGTGCTTTTTACTTGGCCTAAACTTGCCAACCCTGCCTCAGGCACTGGCTGTCATTTGCAGTAGTTCAATTTCTTGCCATTTGAAAATCTGCAACCACATCTTTTATATTTCAATTTGATTGAAAGAGTTTTATAATACCATGATATTGATAGATGGACATACTTTTCCTTTTCACTTAACTTGAAACAAACTGGGAACATACCCAATATGATTTAGATAAACATTCAAAATTAATAACAGAAAAGGAATGCTTGATAGAACTGTGAATTGTTTTTCTGAGGGATAGAAGCTGTTTGTATTCAAGCCTTTTGTGCAATACTCTTAACTTTAATTCTAAAATAATAAATCTTGAACTTGTTCAAGCATAGAAGAATGGATTCAATTCAATTCAAGTATTCCATGTTATGTTAAAGAATTTGACTAGAGAGGCATAAAATTATTTCTTTTCTTATATTGCGCAACAATCTTATTTTACTGTGGGGCTACAATTTAATGGTGTACTAAATAACTAAATAACATGTACTATGCACTCAGATGACACTAATTGATAAACTTGTTTCTTCATGTAGGAGTAGATGTTATGGTATAAAATTCACTGACATGCTTCAACAATTTCTTAAAGGGATTGTAAAGAGGTTTTCTAAAACTATAATGTGTATCAGGGACACTGTAGCATTATATTCCATTCAAATTTTCGATCAGATTTCTGTGGTCCCTGTAATTCCTGTAAAACTAAGTGTTTGATAACGTTACTTATCTGCTACTTATACTAAGGGCCTTAAGTGATACAAGTATATTTTGAGATTAGTGATATCATCAAAAACTTTTTTTGTGGTAATGCAGACCTACAGACTGAAATTCAAAATGGTGCTAATTGATGCTATCAATGTCCCTGATACACACAAAAAGTTTAGAAAAAATGTATGCTTTGCCACTTGATCTTGCTCAAATTCGAAATTAGTATGCTTAGAATTCTTAGAATTAAAATTAGAAGTTTGGTTCTCCTGCAATTCTACAAAAACTACCATGTTGGCACTTCCCTGATGTAGTTATTAACATCCATAATTACCGATGATGTCATTAATCTTAATAAGCTTTACCTTTCACAAAAGAAAAATTGCAGCTTTTAACCCTTTCCTAGCCATTCAAAAAACTTGTAACAGTCTACATTTATATTCGTGTAGTCTGTGTTAAAACCAGCTCTAAAGCTATCATTATGATAAATATATAGTTCCGGAATTCCATTCATAAAGTTGTTTGTAAAAAATTTACATATTTTTGTAATAAATGTAGATAATAATAATAGAACATGTCATCATTTTTTATATTGTCATATGCTAAATAAACTTTGCCTCTAAACACAGGTGTAGGTTTTCATCATGAAAGTTAACACTGTCATCACTTCTAGACCATTGATGTCAAGTCATCAGTCATAAATATCAGTAGACATTTGAAAGTCACAACAGTCCAAACTCCCATGTTTTTGTTGAATTTCAAGCTCAGATGCTGGATAGGTGAAATTGAGCTGTATCAGCTAAAAAAGCAAATATTTAACTGACTTAATACATGGAAAAAGTGTCTAAGAAAAATAATCCTGTGATCTACAGGTTATGCATGTTAAATATCCCTTGACAGTCAAAAATAAATGAGTAATGTAGCTGTCCTGGCAAAAATTTCCCTCATTGCATACTGTATGGCATTGTCTGTCTCCATTAGCTCGATTCAATGCAGAAAATTAAGATGTAAAACTCCATTTATTTCATTTTCTCTTCAATAAAATCATGGGTATAACCTATAGTTTTTTTCTTCACTAAACTTGAATAACACTTTATTTCTTTTTTTACTGACTAAATGTTTTTGAATGACTTATCTTATGCATTTTTTTCTAATCATATTCTGTTGCTTTGATAATTACATTCAATATCTTGTTTGACAAACTCTTTTTCTTTGAATAATAATGTTATCAAACATCAATAAAAATACGAAAATCTGCAAAGAAGTTAACTGTTATCTGAATATGATGTAATATATTATCAACTGATACAGTTGACTATCATCCATGTAATATAAGCCTATTCAAAGGCTTTACAAACGTTATTTCATGATTCACATCATTAAAAAATAGTTAAACTGTACATGGATAAAAATAACTCCCTATTATGAAGTTAGAAAAAAACATTCAGTGCAAAAAATTATATTAGCATGGCCTTAAAATTGGAAAAAATTAAGTACCAAAGAATAAGATGTGGCCTATTTCTTTATAATCGACGCCAGTAACGTGTTTCTCACATTGACATAATTTCAACCCAATTCTTTAATTCATAATAGACGAATTTACAAAAAAAAAAAAAAAAACGAATGAATCAACAAAGAAATATTGACGGCTAGATATCAAGCAATCAAGACATTTATAATTTATAACGGTTTTTATGATCATCACGCAGATATCTTTTGTTAGACAAAGTGCAACATTGTCGTCCGTGGATTTTGTTATAACGATGTGTTATGTCATATCAAGTTTTATTGACATAAAAAAACAGATCAAACATTGATCTTTTACTATGTCACACTGACATGGTTGTGTCACCAGTGCAATTTCATTATAAAGCATGCAAATTACTTACATTTTTTCAAAATTATTATACTCGAGTGCCTTAGAGCGCTGATTTTATAGGACGTGCCAGTTCTGGACACAGTTTCTCACAACAACTCGCGCTTTTAACAATCGCATCTGCTGTATTCATTTAGCACTTTATTTATAGTATCCAATCAAATAGCTTGAAACGTAAAAGGGTGGGTAAAACACCTGCCAATCATTGAAAATTGGGGGGTGGGGGACGAAATTTTCCAGTTTCTTTTTTTTGCTTAGCTATCATAATCTTAGGCTATTTGTTAATCCAATCAATGGGAAATATTCCCCGAGTTCCTGTCATGTACGACTCTCTCCCATCTTTAATTTTGTCTCACATCTTTCAATTTTTATTCAATAACTTGACATTAATTCCTCCCCCAGTAAAAAAAAACGCTTTTGAAAACTACGAATTTCGAGCAGACAAAACTTGAGGCGGGGAAATTTTAAACTTCTGCAGCTGCCATTTTGATGGATGTTTTTGTTCAAATTGTAAAAGAAGGTTTTGAAGACACTTTCTGGAAAAAAAACAAAGACTTAGATAGTTCAGAGATAATATTGCTCATTGAGAGTGAATAAGGAGGAATCCCTTAGAATCTGGTGTGATTGTTAGTTTTTTTTTTACAGTGTGGAAAAACCTCGTTTTGTTGATCCCGTTGTAGGCTAAACAAATAACCACAAAATAGGACTTTTGGCAATAACTCTGCCTTCATATCACGATCTTTACGGTAACGGTGCCAATTAATTTGGTAAAACATGCTTTCTAGTTGGAAACAATATTTCATATAGTATGATAATGACGCACATAATAATCCTTGACAGTGAGACGATGGCGCTACGCAAGCAGACGGACAAAATACCTTATGGAAAAAGGGACAGAATTTATCACCACAGTAGTATTTTTCAGACCAAAAAACATTTTGTAGTTTTATATAATATAAATATGTTTTTCATTTTATATTATTCATGTCACCCGCAGTACATCTACATCTTCTATCATATACCTTGACCTCAACAGCCACTATTCTTGTAATCATAAAGTACAGCACATTGATTGAATTAAATGTCAGCAAATACAGAGGCCTCAACAGACAGACATCTTGGCTTATTGTTTACAGACTTCTGTTGAAGCCTCTGACTGGCTGTATTCACCAATTCAATCAAATCGCTGCATTTACAAATTTCTGTCATATAAGAAAGGTTGCTATTGTAGTCAAGGTATATGACAAAGTAGGTAATAGCTTGACATTGTGAACCTGGCCTCACAATTACCAAGGTGTAGAATGTACTGTCCTAGTATGAAAAATAAAAACAAGCCATATAAACATATGTAAACTATATTTAATTAAAACAGTTCACTCAAACTTATTATTTTCCAAACTGTTTTAAATAGAAAGGTTTTGTAGCTTTACTTAAGGCTGCATGCCAGAGCTTTACTTAAGGCTACATGCCAGAGCTTAACCTAAGGCTACATGCCAGAGCTTTACTGAAGGCTACATGCCAGAGCTTTACTGAAGGCTGCATGCCACAGTTTTACTTGTATTGAGGCTGCATGCCTGAGCTTTACTTGAGGCTGCAGCTTTACTTAAGGCTACATGCTAGAGCTTTACTTAAGGCTGAATGCCAGAGCTTTACTTAAGTTTACAAGCCAGAGCTTTACTTAAGTTTACATGCCAGAGCTTTACTTAAGGCTACATGCCAGAGCTTTACTAATGGCTGCATGCCAGTTTAACTTGAGGCTGCATGCCTGAGTTTTACTTAAGGCTGCATGCCAGAGCTTTACTTGAGGCTGCATGCCAGAGCTTTACTTGAGGCTGCATGCCAGAGTTTAACTTCGGTTGCATGTGCTCTTCAGATCTTTACTTTTGATCCTACTTGTTTGAACTTTTCATTGGAGATTTTGACGATGTCAATTTTCATTTTCAAATTGGCAAATACAATGTTTCATACAAGTAAATATAAAGGAAAATTTGGTAAAATATTCTATTATTGTACATAAGGTATTTGAATGATAATATGGGCAAAAAGATGAAAATGCAATAAATGTACAAAGTGATAACAATATGTAACATAAAAACTAGAATCAATCACACTTGAGGGAATACAGAGCAGGGTTCAATTTAAGTGGTATCACATCACAATTTGCGAGACAAAGTGGGTGCAAACTGCCCCTATTGCTAATAAAAATTTGTGCTAGCATTAGTATTGTATATTTTAAGGATAGCAAATTTCAATACACAAAACGAAACATTTTATGGAATCACTGACTTTTCAAAAATAAAAGGAAACAAATAAGTAGCCTATTACTATTGTTTTACATTCTATTCTGTAATCCATTTTATTTTTGGTGGATTGTCATTATTTGGATTTTGAATCAGATGAAAAATACCTTATTGCAAGGAAAGAAATATTTATTTGTTCTGTTTGATGCGATACATTGCTAATCAATCTAAAATTGAAGCCTGCATTAAAACTACATTAAAGCCCGATATTCTACTAGACTAGATCAAATTAACTAGAATTAAGGTAATCTTAACTAAACTATCTATGCAAGTAAACTATGCAAGACAATAAATGTGCAGTTTAAACAAAATCAAAACTAAATAGTTACTGGAAATAGAGTATACTCAAATTCAAATGACAACTGTAGGCACTCTTGCAACAATATTGTTGGCTGATGGACGGGTAGATAATTTGAAAACATCTGTATATATAACAACCTAAATTTTAGTTATACCAGCGTATAGTTACAGTTCCTAATAACAGTTCTTACATCAGTACCATTAGTCTTGCTTCTTACTCTACTGTACCTAACTGGGATAATCAATACAATAAAATTGATGGGAGGGAAACTCCAATTAACAATGACAAACAGAAGTTTGTTTTTCATTGAATTGTAGACCAATCTTAAGTAATCAGATCTTTATTCTGAAAAGAGATATGATTAGTTGGGGATTTGTCTACTTAACTAGAAATGTTATACATCCTTACCATGTCATGGTATATTCCCTTTCAAAGTTTGGCAAAGATTAAGGAAACCTACAGTCCTATTATTATCATCTTCACAATCTTGTACCTTGACTGCAATCATCACTTTTCTTGTATCACTGGAGATTGTAAATGCAGCTTTTTGATTGGATTGTATGCAAGCAAATACAGTCAATGAGAGCGACCTATTACCCTGCAGCCCAATTGTTTACAGTCTTTTTGTGAAGGGCTCTGTTTGGTTGTATTCAATTATGTAAATCCTATCAAATCGCAGCATTTAAAAAAATTGCAGTCAAGGTATAAGAGGCATTTCATAATAGCTTGATATTGTGAAGATGATAATTATAGAAATATAAACTTGTATTTCATTCATCTTAGCCAAATTTTGACAGAAAGTATATTGATATTGGCATTTCATGTTCAATAAATTAAAATACTTGTTGTTTTAAAAACTAAAGCTTGGAACTTCAAATAATAATATAATGCTATTTTAAACTGAAATATTATATAAAAAATATCTTTAATTAAACACTCATACTGATTGTAAATTTTAACTGTACAAAATAAATATTAATATAAAGTGATAATAATAATGAAGCAACATATATACATTCAAGTGAAAAAATACTCTGAAACTTGATTTCTTTACCTCTGTCCTTGATTATTACTATTGAAGATGTTTCAAAAAAGGACAAATATTTAAAGTGATACTACGTCTTAAAATGAATTAATTTAAGTTCTCAAAAATGGTCAATATGAGTATATATTCGTCAATGAACCTGGTGTCATAAAGTTACAACAGAATCCCTAGAAAAATTGGAAAATTGAAAAAATAAGTAATTATTGAAAAACGCTTAATCTTGGTACGGTATTAAGTGATTTTCAATAGTTAATTGCAATTTATGGATAATTACTAAATTTTTTGGATTTATCGGATTATATAAGGATCCTGTTATGTTATTTATGACACCAAGTCTATCTACTTATGAATATATGCTCTTATCGGCCAAGTTTAAAATTCTTAAATTTTATGTTCATTCTAAGATGAGATGAGACTTCAATGAGATTTTGCCAATGCTTTTTGAGTGATAAAGTTGAAACAAGATATGGTAAAGCTCAAGTACTTCTATCTAAACATATAGTCAATCAGATGGTTTGTTCCACTTCAGTTAGGGTCCAACGACAGCCCTCTTGAATGTTCATCAAATTAACCTGAGAAGGTAGGAATTGGATTGGTCAAAGCAGACCTCATCGCACTAAAAGGATAATTTGACGAACATTCAAGAGGGTTGTCGTTAGACCCTAACTGAAATGGCAATATCAAAATTAAAAGCTAATAAAAAAAATTGGAACAAAACTTTGTTCTCCACCGTATGCAGCAATAAAATAAAGTTGAAAAAGCTTTGAAAAAAAGAAAATTATAAGCAAACGAATTTAGCAGATTATTGGACAACTAATAAACTTTTGCAGCTATTAAATTAAATTTGTTAATTAAAGCTGCTAAAAATTGAACTAACCTGGAAATTTGTGTTACATAAAAATGTATCCAGAATTGCACCTTGATCAACTCATTTAAAGGGATATGTGCATCTAAATATTTGCTGCCTCAGCGCCTAGCATTTTTGAAATTTCTCAACTTCAACATATGTTGGCACTGTGCAATTTTGTTGAATTGTAGATTGCATGGAAGACACCAAATTGGAATTTCATTTTGATTACTGCTATTGAAAGCTGAAATTGAGCTCAATCAGTCGCTGAAGCAAATATTTAGATGACGGTATCTCTTTAATCCTGAGATTCATTGTGACATTTACTGCTAGTTTCTATCTCACACTTCACATATGATCATAATTTCAATACTAAATATGTAAATTATAATATGTGATATGATTACAGAGCTTAATTCTTTTAAATGTTATGTTCATTCTTTACTACATCTTATAGTATTGTCTAAGCAAAGCAATTTTTTCTATATTTTTTAAAGAGAATTGGAAAATCAGACTCAAAATAGTAATGTTAGTCTTAGAATGTCTTTGCGTTGATGAAAATATAATTTTTCGTAAGTTGACATTGAAAAGAAACATATTTCCCTCTAAGACATTTCAAGACATGGTCTTGTAACAATATAATATAAGCCATATACCAGGTTTTACATGGTCTCTGCAACCCTCACACACTAGACATAAAACATACACTAGGGATTTACATGGGGGGTTTCCACAAATACTTGTATAAATAACCAATTAACAAAAAAGTTTTACTGTATCACATGTTCTGAATCACTAGCTCTAAAATATACATAAAACATCATATTAAAATTCAAAAGTCAATGGCAATTCTTTTGGGCTATGTCAGTCTGCCTGTGCAGAGTAAACTTTGGTATCCTATTTTGTAGAAAGTGGGTACTTAGCAAAATTTACAAGAGTTATTTCCCTTTCAATATATGCCAAATATCTGGTCTCCAGCAGGAAAAAATCTTTAAATTGGTAAAATAATTGATGGGGAAAGGCTTTTTTTTAGCGTGAAACTTATCATGTCTTATCATCACATGATCTGGAAATAGCAAAATGGCTACTTTTAAATCTTAGCTTTCCAATAAGTGAATTTTCTTCGACTTATTTGCAGTGCTGACTAAGCTCACTAAGGGAGCTCTAAGGTTCTATCTGTCACAAGTCAGCAGAACAGATATCATAAACCTGTCTAGTCATTTAAATGGTCAATAAACTGAGGTCAGAGCCCCAAGGTTTCTTGGTTGTTGGAGATCCAAAAAGAGTAGGCCTAAGCTTATGTTGCCTTCCTTGCTAAAGAGTTGTTGATATTGCCTGTCTTCATAAGCCCAATCAGACACATTCAAATAGGATATAATATTCAGTGTCACTTTATTCCATATGACAATAACTTACCTTCATGACTGCATCTTTATCTATTTTAGTAAGTATATAGGTGTATGTAGGGTTAAATTCCCGTTTGATCACAATATATTTTAAACTATTAACACCATCTTTATCTTGTCTGGCTTTACCACCAGACATCAATTTATATCTATTTAAACAATAATAATCCATTTTATTAGCACAATTTTAAGAGATCAACTACTGTACATCTTGTAAAAAACAAGCTGCAAAATACACCTCTTATCCAATAAATTTAAACATACATGTATTTACAAGATATATAGGGCTACAAGTCATTAAAGGTATTGTAAAGAGGTTTTTTAAAATTATCAAGTGTATCGGAGACACACTTATAACATTGATATGCATCATTCCAATTTTTAATCAGATGTCGGTGGTTCTTGAAATTACATTACTCAGATTCAAGATAAGTTGTTAAAATTTTTTGGGTAATATGAATGAAGACAGTTTTCCCTTAGGCTCATAAAATATAACAGAGCCTATTAGGAGTAATGGAGCTTAATTACTATTAGTGATTGAGCCTACTAAGAGTAATTGAACCTTCAAATAATTACTGGCTTTTTTTGAAGAGTAATTGAGATACAAAAAAGTAATTGAATCCAGTAACAGAGTAATAGAACTTACCTATCTTTATTTACAGGATTTGAAGTTTCTCTTTGGTGTTTTATCATTCTATATCTAGCCACATCTACAGAATATCTGGATATCTTATAACCTTTATTACGGATTCTAAAACACAAAAATTAACTTTATCTAACTATGTACATTGGATCCTAGTGTCATGTCATGTCATGTATCAGTACTTGGCAATCTCTTTTATGCCATCAAAAAGTTGTTTTATGATATACAAAAATTTTTTCACTGAAATTGTTAGACTGTCGATCACTTCTATCAACTATATTACCAAATATCACAGTTATAAAGTTAAAATTAATATATATATATATAGAAACTTTGAAGATAAAATGTTATTTTTTATCCCATTACCCCATATCGCAATATGTATCGTATCGTGACCCTTGTATCACAATACGTATTGTATCATGGAATGATTGACAATACCCAGCACCGTTGGATCCACGAGCTCAAAACTATGACTCCGCTAGGTATCAATGAATTCATTTTGCTCTCTACCCTCACTAGCCAACTTTATCTTATTAACTCTATTTAAAATTGAAAAAGAAAGTTTCAAGAATTTTTGTCAGATTTGGTTTGGGAGAATTCTTTCTACCAGCTGGTTCTTGGCATAGATCTTTCATAGATTATCTTAGTCAGAAATAGCTGTCTCTATTCAAGCCCCTTAGTTATTTTGTCAGTTGTTGGATGTAGGGTCAGAAAAACTTGGCCTTATTTTACAGGGATTTTCTGCACCTTAAACGGTTGTTTACTAATATGCAGACAATATTGTGTCCGTTCATTAACAATACCAAATATGATTGTTTCATTCTGGGTATTCATGTTACACAAAGATGAATAATTTAATAAAAACTCAATATTTTTCATAATTAAAAAAATGCTAAGATCTTGATGGCCTCCATCATAAAGTATCACCTACTATACATGTAAAAATTGAGTCCAAACAGTTCATTCATGCTCATATATCAACTGAAAGATGTTTTTTCATGTGTGTTTATATTCGTAACACAATATGTGTATATCATGCAGATTCCAAAACTCATAGACAATTTGCTTCAGCACATACCATTTTGTATACGATGAGAACATTGCCCAGGATTAGATGTAGTTTGACTCATACACCCTTGGTGAATCAAGATAAATTAAAGAGAAGATAATCTAATCTCACCTTGAATACATATCATCATCTTCTCCTCCCCAACCAAAAAATTTATTAGAAAAACCATTGGTTTTAATCATCTGTTCTTTGGTTAAGGCACTCACACCACCAAATATACTGGCATAAGGTAATCTGTAAGAACAATGTATAAAGAGAATAGATGAGATAATTGTACTCTCCTATGTAATTTTTGCAAACCATATAATTGCTATTATAATGCACATCTTTTCTCACCCTAGAGTAAATCTGAAAAAATCCTTGTCAAATTAAATGCAATGGTTAATAAGGCAAATTTGAACTTAAAAGGATACTACCTCTTAGAATCAACGTAAAATTCAGAGTCTCAAACTTGGTCAACAAGTGTATATCGTGGGTGACCGCTTGAAACCTCGTATATGCCATTTTGGTGCCGTCTGAAAGCGGGAATCTTGTGATAAAAACCTCGTATTCTTAGCTTGATTGTAAATAACCCAAAAACCACTAATTAAATAACACTTATATAAACCGCCAGATTTAAAACCTTGTTTTCTGCGGATGAATACAAAAAAAACCTTGTATACTGTACTATTATACAAGTTATTGGTTGCATAGGCTGGAGTACTCAAATTGTTATACTAAGTTTAAATTTTCAAAGTATGAAAAACATGTATACAAATTTTTTTAACAAAATATGCATACAAATAGTTTTTTGCACTTTTCTCGATAAGTAATTTTGCATCATATATCGTTATACAAGGTTTCAAGCGGTCACCCAATACATATTCATCAGTTGGATTTATCAGGTGCCATCACTAAAGTATAGAATATCTATATAAGTTATAAGACAATATATCCATAAAACTAAGTAATTATTAAAACAAGCTTCTGTTTCAAAATTACCTTTAAGGATGCATTTACTCATGTGCTGAATTTACTCATAAGTAAAATAACAACTAGATGGGTTATCCAACTTCCAAGTTAGCTTTACTCTTATTTCTCCCAGCTTCTCTTAACCCAGACAGTCTGGTGAAGTCATAAACCCTCCTACCTTGGAACCAAAACCAATCCTAGTAACCCTGGTAAAAATCCACCCCGGTAACCCCGATACTTACGAACTCCGGCAACCCCGGTAAAACCCATACCCCGGTAACCTTCCACTGGGTCCATTAACAGTATAAATAGAACCCCGCAAGGTGAGTCTAACCAGTCTGAAGAGTTCAAACAGGAACGAAACTAGTCACTGATAATCAGGGATAACTGGTCGCACAGCCAATCTTTATCTCTTATATCAGACCAAAAAATGAAACAAGTTAAAGATTGGTTTCCATATATTTTAGTTTTGAATTAAGCAAACTATTTGATTAATCAGTGTTTCTAATTAATTATCATGTATTCTTAATAATATCATTATGTTCTTATTGCATATAATTAAGTTTTAAACAATCATGTCCATGTATGTACAGTCTGGATAAACAAAAAAAGACTTTTTGACCTTTCTTGATCGGTCACTCATTGGAATTCTGGTGGTAATTCCCTTCTAATTTAGCTAATTATGAATTGATTATGGACATGTGAGACAAACTGGTATTTTTCCAAGTCATTAGAACACACCTACTTTCTATTCATCTATAAGTATTAGCATTGTCATTTTCATGAATGAAAATAAGGGAACCCATCTTTAACAGTTTTGACAATTTTCTCCAAATTCACTTATGGGATAAGAACTTCACAACCATGATACTTTGGCTTATATTATGAATTAGTAAAAGCAAAGCTTACATATATATGCTATGTATTCTGTATAAACATGATAAAAAGGACAAAAAATGGTATCAGTTTATCTTATTGTAGATTAACAAGACAACAGATTTTAATGTTGACAAGTGTATCAATATGACATTGATAAAGCAACTACCGGTAATTACATAACAGCTGTCTGTGTATAGCAATCATAATTCAAACCAAAACAATTGTGACACTCTATCAAAACTCAATAAGAAATCCAAGAGCAAATAATTGCTGTTTAAAGGGATGCTTCGAACTTAATATTATTAATAAGAGTTAGCAATAGTGAGCCTTGGTCAAATACATGAAAATTGGTTGAAGAATTCACCCTTTTGATGACATACACACATATCAAATTTCATGAAAATCAGTTGAAAATGGTGCTCTATACTGCCCAAATTACTATGAAAACAAAAATAATTTGATTTTGATTGAAAATGGTAGATTCTAGTGTTTATGAATGAAAGAAACAACAGTTACTATATTTTACATGGATAACAACTTAGTTTCACAGATCCTTTCTACCAGCTGGTCATTGGCCAAACATTGGCATTGATCTTTCCCAGGATTATCCGTACCCATTTACAGTAGGGTCGACTGGAATTATGTGTGAGACAGTAAGAAACTATGAGAGTGTGCTAATATAAAAGACTGATGTGGGTCATATTTTTATTCAAATCAGTAGTAATGCCAGCATTCCAAGACAAATAGGGGGCAGACTGACTTTATGGGGGGGCAAAAGTCAAGGTTGAAATTAAAAATGCGCAGCTCTGTGGAACTACCACGCAAACCATAATACAAGTGACAGGTTTCTTCCCCAAGAAAATTCTTTGAAAAATAGAATTCATATCATTCTGACACATATTTTGGGCAAAAATGTATAGAAATGATATTTATAAATTTGTAAGAAATAAAATTGATGGTTGAATAGTGTGAATATTGACCAGTTTGTGACTATACTCGAAATTGACCTAATGTTCATCAAGCAATGGTAATTACCCCTACATATTTCTTAGAGATATATAAATTAAAGCTGTAAGTATACCAGCTATATAGAAATATTGATTATTGTCAAATTAAACAATATGTACTATACCACTGATAGAATAGCTTGATAATACATTATTGATTACAATCACCTATTTTATATACATTCATTTCAACAGAACTATTTCTCAAACTTATAAAACAATCTTATTGTTAATCTGCTTTAAGAAAATCCAGTACTTAAAGTGATTGTAAATATGTTTTCTAAACTTTTTGTATATGTGTATCGGGGACACTGTTAGCATCAATTTGCACCATTCCAATAGTTAATTGACGTCGGTGGTTTCTGCGATTCCACTAAGTGTTTAATGAAGTCACTAATAGCAAAATATGTTTTATCACATAAGTGATGTCATTAAACACACAATTTTAGTGGAACTACTATTTTGAAGGAATGATGCAATTTTTTATAGTACTTCTGGAGACTTTTACTAGTTATGTTCAGATTGTCGCCGACAATCGATTATCTGTCGTTGAAAGTCCAGCGATGTTACTAAATAAAAAATAAATGCAAATAAAAAAAGTAATTTGATCAAACCAATCATAATTAACAAAATAACTATGAAATTAATTTATAAAGCCATAAAACAAGTGCATGTTCATTAAATGGGGTGTGTTCATCACTGTCCATCACTACTATTTACATATATATAAGACCCAAATCAACCCCTGAAAATGGCGAACATGTCCCTTTTAGTAGGTCAATCATACTTCAATTACACGGTACATTTGGTTTGTGTGGCAGCTTGCACTTAAATTAACATATTGACACTAGGAGAAAAGATTATAACACACTTTCAGCTAATGTAGGTCTTTTAGGAATATTATTTTGTAAATTTGTTTTTAAGCGACAGATGCACCATTATAGGGGTTTGATTTGAGTTTTGAATACATGTAAATAGTCTTTAGAAGTACAAAAAATGTACGAAATTAGCATGATCCATCAAAAATATCTCAAAGTAGGAATTTGACTCACTATTTCTATGGAGGTCTTTTGATTTGATCGTCATGTAGCCAAATACAGCCAATCAGAGATTGACAAAAAATCTGTGAAGCTTAAGCCGTAATCTTTACAGTCTTTATGATGAGACTTCTGTATTTGCTAGCATACAATCAAATGAAATCGCTGTATTTGTTGATGCAAGAAAAAATTCCAAGAAAGTCAAGGTATAAGAAGTGGTTTGTAATAGCTTGATATTGTGAAGATGATATACCCATTTACTTCTATGCAGATTTTACTGCAAGCAAATTTTAATGTGTACAAATTTGAAAATGGTCAATTTAGAAATATTAAAACAGAACTTGAATCATGTTGTTATTCAGTTATATGGGACCTATTTTCACCAGTATAGAATTAGAAGTAGAACTTATTTTCATGTCTACATTTCGAGACGAGTTCGGAACATTTGTATAAAGAAGCATAAGGCAGTAATGATGGAAAACTTCTCAGTTAAAAACAAGTTACATCATTTTTGGTTTCATTTGTGTGGGCTTTAGCTCTGCTATCAATTTACCAGGATATTTTGAAATTATCATTTTTCAGCCATATATATGTCAGTTTATATGTGCAATTTATATTATACGTGCAATTTATATTATATGTGCAATTTATATATGTGTAATCTATGTGCAATTTATATTATACGTGCAATTTATATTATACATGCAATTTATATCATACATGCAATTTATATTATACGTGCAATTTATATTATACCTGCAATTTATATTATACGTGCAATTTATATTATACGTGCAATTTATATCATACGTGCAATTTATATTTTATGTGCAATTTATATTATACGTGCAATTTATATTATATGTGCAATTTATATTTTATGTGCAATTTATATTATATGTGCAATTTATATTATATGTGCAATTTATATGTATTATTTGGTCAATAATTGCAGACTGAACTTGAAATGAGACTGAATGCAAATTGATGAACACAATAAAAACAGAGTAACATATGTTGAGCAAGCAATAAAAGAAGGATGATTAATGTTTATAGTAAAATGATTTGTAATAATTAAATCATGATATGATGCAGCTGTTATTATATTCAATAATATTCCTGTCATTTGTTGAAAAACTCGAAGAAGACTGGTGAATAACATACGACTGACAATTTCAACCACTTGTGATGACAAATTTTACCATTCCATACATATTCTTTATTTATATAGAAATATTATTTTTTAACGTCATGTTTCCATGTGACATAATGCTTGCTTTTAACCCTTTGAATCCTGAGTATAAATGAAATATAACATCATATACCCTGAACTCCAAGTAATAAAAGTAAAAAGACTATGACATGTTGTATGATGTCACTAATTAACAGCTGCTCAGGTATATATTGAGTTAGTTTGTGGCCGGTAAACCGGCTGCTAGGGTTGAAATTGTTAATGTTGTAATTTAATTCCAATGAAGAAGGCTGTGATGGTTGAAAGTTTGGAAACTTGTGTTAGAGTTTGTATTATACAATCAATCAGAGACTTCATATATACTATATAGAATTTCTTTTACAAGTTAGCGGGACAGGTTCACCACCAGAAACAGGTTTTTTTTAATAGCTAAGCTTATCGATAATAGTGTTCATTGTCAAAATTTGAGCCTTTAAATCCATGTGTGTCCAGAATTATCCTCATTAGAAAGTTTAAAAGACCACTCCTCTTTTCTAGAGACTCTGTCTTATATTGACAAGACATAATTATATAAGAATAGAAAGTGAAATGCCTAGTTTAAGATATTTTTGAAGAAATGACGCAATTTCTAGTATTTCAGAAGAGTATTTACAAATATTCAAGATCCAAATTAACCCCCCAAAAATTGTGAACCTATCCCTTTAATCATAAAAATGATAATGTACATGATAAATGGCATAAAAATCTAGTAAGCAAGTTGAGTTACATCGAAAATTATATGTCATTATAACATAATCATATATAGTAAGTGATAAACAAACACTCAGCTTTATAATTCAAGGTACTTCCATATTTGTATGATTTATTTGATATTTTTCTTTTTTATATATTCTAAATATTATAATTCACAAGATGTTTGTTTACTTATTTCATATAACATTTTGTTAAAACGAACAGATGCCATTTTCAAGGGTTGATTTGGGTCTCAATATCTGTAAATAGTCTTCAGAAATAATAAAATAAATAAACAGCTATTTATATAGACTAATAATAATTGATAATCATATTTAAAGGCCAATTTCTATTTCACTTTCTAATTCAATCTCACTTTCTATTTCTATCTCACTTTCTATCTCACTTTCTATTTCACTTTTTATCCCACTTTCTATTTCTATTTTACTATCTATTTCAATCTCACTTTCTATTTCACTTTCTATCTCATTTTACTATCTATTTCTATTTCACTTCTATTTCTATCACACTTTCTATTTCTATCACACTTTCTATTTCTATCACACTTTCTATTTCTATCACACCTTCTATTTCTATCACACTTTCTATCTTTATCTCACTTTCTATTTTTCTGTTTATCTTTTCTATATATGACATATCAAGAAAAGTTGAATCGACATAAAAATATGGATAATTCTGGACACACATGGATTTGAAGACTAAATATTTTAAAACTGAGCTTTCAACACTCTAACTGATTTTGATTTTGTACTCAAAAATTTTAGCAAAATTTTTTATCAACCTATGTTGAAGTGCATTATGGGGTAGATTTGGGTCTTGAACATACAGTATAGTCTTCAAAAATTCAAAAATCACAAAATCCCTTAAAATATACCTCAAACTAGAAATTTATCTTTCTATATCTATCTTCTCTAGTTTCTACCATGTGTGACAATTATACATTTTGTCAACAAGTTTCATACAAGAAAATATGGTGTGGAGTTTTTGTAAACTATCAATTTCTAATTTAAATTTTCTCTATTCAACATGGCGAAGAAAAGACAAATCCTCAATAAACTTTCAAACACGGATAATTATAGATACAACTGAAGGATCAAATATTTAAGCTAATCTGTGAACACTATAACTCATTAGCTTAGCTAAGCCATTTCTGGCTTCTGACTAAAGTATGATTGATTATACCAAGATTGAAAGGAATGTGAACAAGCAACATTAAATTTAATAGAAATAAAACACATCCTCACATTCACAATGCAAGTACCAAATGATTGCATTCAATGCACTTCAATATACTCTTTTCATTATTACTTTAGTCTTGTTTAAAGAGTCAGTACCGGTATTCAATATTTTCGTTATCAAAACTGTAAATCATACTTGAAAATATTTCTTAGATATATTAAGCTTATTCATTTCTCTGTATCTGCTTGATCAAACTGAATTTGTTGTAAAAGGGTTTATTACAAATGGAGTGTACTGAAGCAGTTAAACTAGTTTTGGTGTTAGGCTTTATAATGGCTCGATATTATTTATTGAAATAGAATCAGTGGGAAAATATTTCTCTACAATCAGGCGTTTATTGTTCTTCATTAACAGCAGGATTCTGTTGATTAACACTTTCAGATACGTTTCGGGATACATTTATCTGTTTTCATAAAATTGGGCAAAATTTTTGTTCAAAATACATAAGGTCATAATGCCCCCTTTTAAAGTATTAGAGCTGAGTACTGCTAATCATATCACATATGACCATGATATAATAGAGTTATATAATATGATATGTAAAATGGGGTAACAGATAAAATGCATAATTTCTCTTCAATGTTTCAATGATTTTTTTACTTTTTTACTTTCAGATCAGAACAAACTAAAATTTCTAGTTATTTATTTTCAATAGGCTTATTGTTGCCAACGTTTCCTTCACAAATGGAACTTTCCATGTTTTTGGATAAAGAATAATTATATACACATAAATATTTTGTCTAGTGTACAGCCCATCGTTAGGGTGGTGTCTGTGGGGGCTGGACCCCAGCAAGAGAGATTTAAGCCCTAGCAAAACCTTCTTCAGTTCAGCAGAGATTGATTCATTTACAGTGTCTTTGTACAAAATCAAAAAACATATAGATTTTAATACGTTTTTGGCACCTCAAAATTTTCAAAATCGAGTTGTCTTTAATGCTTCAAATTTTCTGAGTAGAAAATTCGAGTCTCAGCAACAATTCACTCCTGGTAACAGGGCTGATTATAACATCAATAATCAATACATGACCATGCAATATGATACAATCAATGGTTTGTTGAATATTGATCTATCCATTTATCAATATATAGAACAAATAAAAGTAGGTTTGCTGTGATTAATACAAAGCTAGCATGTTAAATTAAAAATAAAAAAAATAACCAACAAAGAGAGTTAAGTGTGACCAATAAGCAACTAAGCAAGAAATAGAAACAAGTTCCATGAAAGTGGTACCACAATACAGTCAAGGGTATGATTTTCACTACCTCACTCAAACCTGTAAGTTAAGCCTACCCCTCAACAATTGTATTGTGGCACCTGCACCGTATTGTAAGGCAGAATATATCCACTATATAAATGTCTTCATTAATTGTTCAGCTTAATTTGGCTTTAGTCAGGGGAAGAAATCCAAAAATGAATCAAAGCAACTCCCATAAAATTAGAACTTTTGGGTCTGTGATGATATATCACATCCTTTTATCACTTTTGAGAAACCAGTAGGGGCAAAAATGTCATTGTTAAGACCAACACAGTAAAATTTATAACTAAATGTACTTACTTGTAACTAAATTTGTCCACAGCAACAGACATATGCCTGGGACTCTCTGGACACGAGTAAATATTTTTATCATTTTCTGGTATTAAATCAACATCATGGAACACAAAACATTGATAATCGTAGATTTGCAACGATTCATTGTAACCAATATTCATTAACATAGCTCGATTAAACTGTGTAGGTAATTCCTGCAAGTATACGAGCAAAAATGGATATAACATTCAATAAGTTTCAATTAAAATTGTCTTCATTATTTCTTACTGAATGGTTGCAACATATAAATCTGTGCTGAAATGTGAACTGTTCACATCACGTGTTCAAGAAACAAAATCCTCATTAGGACAGCAATCCGTGGAAATGGGTTGAACCTTCCCAAATAGAACCATAGGTGCACAAGAAAAGACCTTAAAGATCTAATTCAGGCGTCAGCCATATTGAATGGCACTACAGCGAAACCATCACTTTGACCGTCTTTCTCCAATCTCACTAACTCAAAACTTATCCTGATCTTTTACATTGATCATTAAAATAACAATATTGATTAAGCTATTTAATGTAATTTCAGATGAAGTTTATATTCACACATTTCTGATAAAGTTCCTATGTTTTAAGCCAACTATGTACACGTTGACCAGAGTTTTTAATGACTTCATAGAGAATATTCCTTCATATAACGTTGCCATCTTTTCAATGGATGATGTCATTAGCGTTACGAGCCTTGAATTTGATGTGTTCAAAACGGGGTTGTAAATAAGGTCTATTGTTTATAGGTTCATTATCGATAATCATAAAAAACCTACCATATCAATCACATAAATACCATAGTCTAATTGTTGACGTTGTAATATAGGATGAATATTTTTGAGAAATATTTTCAACTGACTCTCTCTATTTCTATAAGGTATAATAATGGCTACACGATGACGTGCGACACAATCTTTTGGATGATAACGGCCTCCTGGTTCTAAGACAGGATTTTCTTTATAAACATCATCAAAAGTCGTAGCAGAAGTGTAAGTTGCTAAGGCACCAACTGAAAAAACAAACAATATATAAAGCTTATTTTGTGGACATTTTTTTTAATTAAAGGGATTGTAAAGAGGTTTTCTAGCCTTTTTATGTTATCTCCCCTTACAAGATGGCGGCATTTCTTACTAAATATTGGCAACTCATTCACAATTTGCTTCACTGTGAAGTTGCATTTGGAACACATGACCACTTTCATAATTAGCAACCATATTCTACTGGTAATTGCAATTTAAAAGGGATTGTAAAGAGGTTTTCTCAAATTTTTACGTGTATCGGGGACACTTATAGCATCCATTTGCACCATTCCATTTTGAATTTTGGAATATTTTTGGCCATATTTCTGGCCATATTTCCATATTTTTTAATAAGGCCATATTACTAACGATATAAATTCCTATACTGGTATTGATCTAATAGCTTACCTTTGCAATTAGTTACGTCTTTACCACCCTTTAAATTTTAACTTGGCTAACACTGTTAGCTCTTAAAAAATATACATTTTAAGTCGTAAGATATTATTATACCATTCATTTCCATGAATGATTCAAGACACCTCGTAATATATTGAATACAGACTATAATTATGGTTTATGAAATAAAATAATTTTTTCTGTGCTCATGCATGGGCATTTTCTTGTAAAATTAAAACTGTCACAGTTGGACAATTTTAGATTGTGATTTCTTGTAAATTTTCAGTAGCGTGAATAAGTGAATGTCAACAACTTGTACTCATTGTATTTTAATCTATTTCGTTATTCTCAAACACAGATTTACAGTATCACTGAGTATCAAAAAAGAAAAAGTGCCAGATAAAATTTTTTTTTTTCCTTACAATCATCATTTTGGCAATTGTAACAACAGAAACGGGAAAATTTCATCCTTTCTGAACACCTAATGGCACTGTACGAATGAAATTTGATGGAATAGATCATGAACAATACAAGAGACATTGTTTCGAGGTGACTGATCGATATGTAATTCCCAGATTTAGTTAATTATGCATTAATTTGTACATGTAGTATAAGACAAACTAGTATATTTCCATCAATGAAAAGCTATTTATATAGAATAATAGTACCATAATTCATTAATATATTTAAAGGCCATTGTTCACCATTTTTAAGAGTTGATTTGGGTCTCGATTATAGTCTTCAGAAGTACTAAAACTGCATGAAAATTGCATAATTCCTTCAAAAATATCTCAAATTAGAAATTTAACTTGTCTTTTCTATAAACGAAAAAAAAACACAACTCATCTTATTAACTTTCCAACATTGATAATTCTGTATATATACATGGATTTGAAGGCAAAAATTTTGACGGCAAGATTCAAACAATATTAGTAATTAGCGTAACTAAAAAATCCCCCCCCCCCTCCTAGACAACGGTACAATTGGTCAAGCGGATGGTGAACTTGTCCCTTTAATAAAGAAAAATGTGACAACCCATCTTTCATCAAAATTCCTCTGTACTGACATTTTTCAGTCATACAATTATTTGAAAATATTCAGTCTAATACTTACCTAAAGCTGGCGGTACCAAAGGGCATAATGGTAGAGTGATGCTAGGTGATGTACTAATATTTTTATTTTCAATTTTTGTGCTAGTAGTTTTAGAAGTACTAACAACTATTTTGGTTGTGTTTATAGTTTTTGGTGTTGTTTTTGATAATGCCTCTCTAGAAACTGTCATGGTATTATTTACAGATGTACTTAATGGAATGTTGGAGCGAGATATATTTGTCACCAGTAATTTTGAGTCGGTTGGCTTTGGTGTTCCATCCTGGCTTTTGATATAATGCTGGAGAAAAATCTCTATTCCAAAAATGTTGGATTTTGAATTGTAAACCACTAGGTTGATGATGTATTGAAGTAAAACTAATGTTAAGCACGACAACAATAAAATCTTTAATATTCTGAAAGTATTGACTTTCTCACACACTGCCATGTTTCAATCACAAAAATATTTTGATCACAGTTAAATACAAATATCCTGAGCATTCAGCAGATCCACTTTAACTTTCTGAAAAAGAAAAAATAAAAGTATATTCAAAAAGAATGACATAATATGCAGATCCAGGAATGATTCTGGCTAGTACCAGTATGTAGAAATAAATATACGTTAGGATGGTATAGATTCAACGCAGTGGATATTTAGCGGTCAACCTGTTGAGTTTCTTTATCGACGGCACTTCAGTTCGTTTTCCCAGGCACAGTTAAAAATATTAAAAACCATAGTAATCATGCCCATCTAAGTGTCTTACCGCTTTTTTTCTTTCCTCACATGGGTAAATGGCAGCGTATTAGTAAATAAGAAATTTGACTGATTCACAGGAAATATTCACCTTGTAGCGACAACTATCTTACTATCTATTCAATCTCAAATACAACTTGGTCGTTCTGTGTACAAGTTTTCTAGCTTGACTTTTTCTTTAAGTAAATCTTATCATAAAGTGTAGTAATATAATCATTTTAAAATAAGCTTATGGCAAAATCAATATTTATTTGATTTATATTTACCTGACTAAAATTTTCTTTATATAACTTTATTGTATAAGATTTAGTACATCAATTTTCAAAAAAATTTAATTACCTGGTTAATTACCAGCTTGCTCAGTTGTCTTATCAAGATATACAGATATTTTTGCCTGCTATGTACAAGACTTACTCATTTCCTTTCCTTCATTTCACATAAAGATAGGGCCTAGGCTGACTTCAAATTGCTTTTGGTTTAGACATTAATTTACACTTACACAGTGATGTAAATCTAGATTTCTCTCATGATTGTTGATTTGAATTTGTGTGTGATGAGCCTGTGGTCCTAAATGCCAGCTTTGTTAGCTACAAATGGTTGATGGGATGGTAGTAGGTGTAGTTGTTCGTATAAGTCTCTGGATATACCACAAATAGGGCTACCGGAGGCGAATTGTTGACATTTCACACTTCCACTCTGTCGTCAGTAGGTAGTATTTTTAAGCTTTCGGAATTTCATCAATTGTTAAGAAAAAACAGTATCTTCCGATTTTGATATCTACATCTTTGGTCAACGATTAGAAATTTATTAAACCTTTCAGCGCAGTTTAACTAATAACCATAGTAAGTAACTAACAGTCGTTTATGATCCAGATAATAACTGACTAGGCTAGTCTATAGTCAGTAATATCAGAGCTATACTCTCTGGTAATATTGATCGCCATGAATAAAAGGGAAGTAACCACAAGTTTTGTCCTATTTTGTAGTCCAGTCATCCAGTTTTTTGTTTTGTATGTCCGAAGGTTATCAGACTATTGAACCATTTTTTCAAGCTATTCTTGGACTATTTTCTATTTCAAATGTAAACTCAGATAGGGTAACATGGGGGAATACGCACCCCCTAAGGACTCGATGCTGTTTCGACGAAAGTAAAGACGTACCGTAAATTATGTTTGAATGGTATGTAGAGTCAGTCATATTAATGTCAATTGTCAGTCATATTACTTATTTTCTATTAAGGGGCATCTTACCCCGTCCTCGGGGCAAGATGCCAAGAAGGTGGGGTAAAAAGCCCCAAGAGGGCATCTTATCTCGCTTCCTCTTTGAGACAAAGGATACTTGTTTCATTTTACAGATTTAAGATCTACATCTCTAAGATTTACAGACTTTCAGATCGACTTCGACCGTGAGGATATAATTAATTCCGTGTTTCTTTGTGTATCAAATAGATAAATAATATACACACACAACCCACATGCGCCCACCCACGACAATTAATACATTGAATCAAATCCTCATTGCTAGTGGAAAAAAGCTCTGTGCAATATATGCATTCTGTATCATAAACCGTTACCAAATTTATTTGATTTACTGGTTTTGGAACTTTTTTGGGAGTTTTCTGAGTTTCTAATTTTCGTTCTTCTTTTTCTTCAAGGACATTTTTATACGGCGATGATGAAAGCACGGTATATACGCTTTTCTTTTTCTGGGTGCTGAAGTTTTTACTTTCGGCATTGGGGATAACTGAGAAATGATCTCGGCTGGTTTATTCTTATTAGATGTTCTATAAACGATGCAGCAGGTGTTGGTATTGGTGAAGATATATATCGGAGGTGCCAATGCCGATGTAGGTAATGATGACAAGGTGGGGCTTACAAGTCTTTCGGCAGTTATTACGACGGTAATGTTTTCTTTATCGACCACATTAGTGGGTTCTTGATCTGTGGCTGATGCTGAATGAAGTCTTCGTCATTAAAATGATCTGGATCAAAGGGCCAAATTCCTGTACATTCAAAACCCTTAACAGCCTTATACACAGTGGCTGCGTTCGTGTACAAGCGTAACCAAATAAATAGCCCATCTCATATACCGTAACTCTTCCACCAGGATGGGCAGACATCAAAGTACCGGTATCAACTATACGATTGTAGTTGCTTCTAAGGCTTTTGAAAAAAGTTCTGCCAAGAGGCTGCATTTTATGGCTGCAGTGCGGAGGTAGGGTAATCATTACCAATTCCTTTGAGCGTGCCAATGTCACTGCATTTAAGATTCTCTCGGGTGCAGCCAGCATATTTTATAAAATGGTTTAACCAATCTATGAATATGTCGCTGTCTATCCATCCAGAATCTGACACTTTCGCTATTGATGCTGGAGGTGCGTCTTTGATTAGATTATCATTCAAGCGCTTGCGAGGAAAATAAGCATTGGCGGAACATAAATTCCACTTGCACTCATATAGCACAAACAGCAGTGACATTTATTCTTCTTTCTCCACTAGTCACCTTACTGACTTGCTTTTGATACGATAATTTTCATCCACATACCATAATCGGTCCGGTGTTTAATTTGGAATTCTAGTCAGTTCTTCTCTATAGCTTTTTTGAAAACTGGTCTGTTTTATCTTATTGAAACCCGTTGCACGCATTATGCTGGTTGTTCTTATAGACAGTTCTTTATGGCGGGTCATGAATCATCCTTGAAGCCAATCAACTTACCCCTGCCATTTTCGCTGCTTTATTGAACGGGTGCTCGAAGTTTGATGCCACTGCAAGTTCATAAGCTAACCTTCTTACATCAAAGGAGATTAATCCGAAGAGGGCCCACTCCATTGCTTGAATGTGTACAACAAGTTCTTGTTCGAACTCTTTTGGTATTACTGATCATCTTACCAAAACACTCCGGCCTGGCTGCAATACTTTATTGTCCATATGTCTGCGCAATGTCCTTTCAGGGTGCCACCATTTTCGAAAGCTTGTAGGGCATCTCTCAAAGCATCATTGCCATAACCTCCTCGGTTTGAGGTGCACTTGTATAGTGACGAACCATATCTGAAATAACGAAGATATGATACTACCATTATCAATATCATTAATAATTATTAAGGGGTAAAACGCCCCACAACGAGGGGCAAAACGCCCCCAAGTGCGTCTTGCCCCGAGCTTAAAAGGGCGACTTGCCCCAGAGCCCTCACTATTTTGTAAATAGGTCAGCAAGAAACATCATAAACACTACGTTTGTTTTTGTTAAGCAAATCATCTCAGTAGAAACCTGGTTTCAAAAATACAGATAGAGATCATTATTTCATACAATATTGAGATCACCCACCCTAAAAATTAGATAAAAACCGACACAAACCTTTTATGAACTGAAAGCCCTCGATCAAGTTAGCTACAAAAAATAGCGGGAAGTCGTTAGGGATCACGTGACTAACGTAGACAGATATTAACGCCATCTGGTGATAAACTTTAGAGTTATATCCCCTGGAGGCTTCTTACCCCAAGGGGCGAAATTTCGAAGATATTTGAACTTCTTTTTGAAGTTAGCTATAATTGTGCATTCAGATTGCGAAAAAAAAATTGAAGTGGATTTCAAATTTCGATTTTAGGCCTACTTTCTGTTTTATTTTCGGTTGAATTTTTTCAACAATGCTCATATATCGCGACCATGACCTTTGGTGACCTTATGACTATGGTCCTGCTTTGGCCCCCGGCTTTCAAATTTTTTATCAATTTACGCAATCAAAGAATAGCCTGTGGCCCCCCTGGGAAATTTTGTGGCCCCTGCACGACGACCCCCTAAATCAAATGTTTCCTAGAAACGCCAACCTTTTAGGCCTACAGTGCATTTTACACATGTAAAAGAAACAAGGCGCAATGATGGGCATTTACTAATAAGTGTACATAATACATATAATTTTGTTATGTATGTGTTATGGTTAGATCATTTCAATCATTGGAACGAAACTTTATTTGTATAGGCGAAATATTCGGTGTATTCAATGTTATGAAATCATATCTATTGCAAAATATTTCGCTTAGAAACGAACCTCTTACACCAGACCTGTGTATTTTTATTGCAATAGTAAAGGCCCTATCGTAAGGTTGGCGAACACGTAACGGGTTTGTCAATTTTGCACTTTGTCACTCCTGGTGAGCACATGGATATTCTTTAGCAACGCCTTCAGATTCTTGTAACAGTTATTTGTTTCAGTATCTTGGAAGTTTATGCTTTGGCGATTTATCACATAACAAACAATTTGACTCAGCTTGTCTGCCGTGATCCAACGAAATTGCTTTGCTACTTTGAAATATCTAACCAATCAAATCCTCTGATCAGTAGAGGATTTTCGCTTGTCGAATAGTTTATGTGGAATTTTGAGATATTTATTGGTTATCTCGTATTATGGGCCTCCTTTTAATGAATTATGACATTTTGTTAGGTCATAGATGGTGTAGAAAAATCAGACGAAACATAAAGATATGCAGCTATTCAGATTGAGAATTGCCATATATAGCTCTTTGATTATCTTGTTGTATTATATTTGCCCCGCTAAAAGGCTGTAAGAAAATTAATATGAAATGTTTTCCGTTTCAATTTAAAGGACGATATCCGCCAAAACATCAATACAACTGGAAAATTTTTGAAATAAATTGTAATCCATCAAAAACACAATATGAAACACAAACCAATGAAAAAATTTTAATGAAATTTCAAGGGAGCAAAATGTATGAAATTTAATGCTTTTCTTCAGTAGAATATTTTTCTCTTATTGGTAAAAACAATGGATCAACTAGAGACTGGTTGAACCATGTCCACAGACCAAGACCCCAGGAAAAAAATAAAAAATTAAACAAAAACAATTAAATCCAAGGCCCCCTCCCTCATCTAGATCAGAATGATGTTGTCATTTGTCAACGTTTCGAAGACTAAAACGGAAGTGGTCACTCGCTATATTGTGACTAAAAACACCTCAATGATTTAATTTACCCATTCGTTCGAAGAGATAATTACTATTTGTCGTGTTCTTTTTTAGTAGAGTAAGCTATTAGTGGTCTTATCTTGACAATCAAATGCTCTGTTCACATGAATGAGTTCAACTTAAAAGGTACAGACGCGCCATTTTTTTTAAACAAATCGTGGCCTACCATAGAAACGGGAATTGTTTTAGCTAAGCCAATCAGTAATAGGCTAGTCTTCACAGCTCACCGTCGAAATTTTAGCCTTCAAATCCTCATGTGTCCAGAATTATCCGCGTTTGAAAGATAAAACAAGGAGTCGTCTTTTCTTGAAACACTGCCATATATAGAAAAGAAGTTTATATAGAGGAAATTCTTTGTTTGTCTAGTACTTCTGAACTCAAATCATCCCCTCCAAAATGTCCCTTTAAGATCACTAATTAAACAAAGCACAAAAGAGTGTAAAATTTTCTATATCTGTACATTAAGAATATGACAGTATGTATATAGGTTGTGTCACTGTGATATAATAACACTACAGATAATCAACTATGCTTTTTAACATCTTAAAAGTTGATGTTGACAATTCTGGGAGCCAATAGGTTCACATATACCTGCAAATAAAAATACGTATATTAGTAATGACAATAATATAGGCAATGTCGACTCCCTTGGTCTACATTATAATTGTAATTGGACACAATGGACGACCTGAATATGAATGGATAATGTATTCAGAAAAATCCAAGAATAACACCAATTTCTTCATGAAACCAAATACTATCCTACTTCAATTCAATTTCACATGTCATATTGCACGTTTCAACCGACACACGCTTTGTTTAGACCAATCTTTTATTGTTTCCAATTTGTATAACGATAGCTCACATTGATTAAAAGCATAGCAAAAAGGGATTCAAGTGATAATACGTATTACATAACAAAGGGGATACGAGTCTTTGGCATACATCCCTTGATGTAGAAAGTTGATATTCTGGGCACTTAATTTTTTTAGATGATATAGGGTTTAGTTATTCCAACTGAGCGTGTTTATAACGGAATTTCCATCATTGTCATACGTTAGAGAAAATCGGCGTGTCCTGATTTACCTGGATGTCCCATTGGTTCTGCTTGTATTTGTTGTCCAACTGTCCACACGCAATTGGGATCACCTAGTTCTTGACCATTGGTATAACCATCTCCGTCTGAATCTTTCATACACAATGACTGGGTCCAAGTTCTACCAGCCTTGTCGTAATCCTGGAAAAAATTCAAAAATTATGGAAGACCACTTATGCAGGCATCAATATTGATAGTCTTGTTTATGTTTTATGGAAGGAATTTGCCACTACTCCCATATCTAAATAAAGCACATATCACCGTAGTCAGACTTGACTGTTCGGAGGGACTAGTATATACGGAGGGGCAAACAAGAACTAGCTGAAGATAAATCCTATTGGAAAAAAAGAACTAGGTTAAATGTAGTGGAAACAAGAACTAGCTTTAGAAAAAACGTAGTGGAAAAAGAACTAGAGTTTACTAGCTAAATTTTCTTTTGTTTGAAAATATAAATCTATCGAGTTATGAGTATTACAATCTGTAAAACCGATTATGAACAAGAAAAGAAAAAAAGAATGGAGAATATTTTAAAGATTAATATATATATATAATACTAGACTGCTATGTGGAAGGTTATATCCTGATTGTCAACTGGAAGATTTTATATATATTATATCCTGTATGTGAAACTGTTTGTATCAGAGCATCTTCACAATATCAAGGTATAACGAACTTCGCCTTAAACCTTGACAGCAATAGCCACTTTCTTGTATTATGGAATGCAGCGATTGATAGGATTGTACGCTATCAAGTACAGCAAATCAGAGATATAAAGACTTCGTAAAAGGGTTGAAGGTCAGGTGGGGTTAACTTTTGGTAGCTAAAATTGGGCTAAACCGAATCATTTGGCAACTCTCGGCAGTTTCCATTAAGTTGAAAATATTTTGCAGAGAACTAGCGAAACGTTCAAGGTTGACCATATTAAGGAACCGAATACTATAGCAGTGAGGCTATAAATAAAACCAATGATCGTAATACAAAAATACCTCCAAGGCTAGCCCTGGTTGAATGGCAAAATTGTTGTCAGGTTCGCATTTTCTATCATCAAGCTATTTATTATATTATTAGTATATCACTGTAAAGCATAGTCTGAGCTGCAGTTGAATGCGTTCGTTTATTGAGCTCCAGCCAGTGTTCAAACATAGCCACATACCGTTCCGAACTCATTTAAATCACCTCCACCACTGGCACTCCTGTGACCCACTCCAGACCACGACAATCCAAATGCACTGCAAGGGTTAACAACAGAGTGACCATTTGGAATAGTGTCTTTAAATTCTCCATAACAGTTAACATGTACTATCAATAGAGACAACGAAAGTGTAAAAAGCAACATTTTCACATAAAACGTCCAACTTTCCAAAAATCGGAAAGAAGATCGAACACATCCTTTTATAAATTTGAAACAAAAGGCGAGGTTAAAAAAATTAGGTAATGTTTCCGCTAGTGCAACTGTGGGTGATGGCCTCTGTTCGTGACTTATAGTCGAAATGATCGTTCGAACGACATAATAGTTAAGCTGAAACAAGTCCTTTTAGCACGGTTTAAGATTATGTTATATATTCATGAATTTTAACTAATTCTTTTTCCTTAAAACTTGAAAAATGTACTGAAAGACCTTTTTCAAAATATCAATCGAATCTATAAATTTGAGATAAGTCTTATTTACAATCAGTATTGAGACCGATTATTATGCCTACAAATAGGATATTCAACAAAAACATTAACATTTGGTCACTCAGAGCTGGTAGAACACTCACGAGTGGTCACTAAGAATTGGCAGAAGTGGTTAATTCCGAGCAGCAATCTTGATTTCAATAAAATCCTAAGGGCCTAAGGGTGCACTCAGACTTATGGAATTCCAATCTTTATTCAGGTATACATTAGGAGAGAAGCCTAACTGGTCAACCCGTCTGGATGGACTAACAAGCGGTATTCTGGATTGTATTTGCACAGAATCTTGTGGGCAGTGACTAATATCAATAAACGAAAATTGCATAATGTAGTTATTGTCGATGTATGACGTAACAATAGATTATTTAAACGTTTTTCGATTGTTCACTAAATACAGAATTTGGAACCACAGGAACAAGTCGACAAGCTCGGTGTTAATGACCAAGTGGTAGTCGCCAGTAGTCTTCCTGTTAAAAAAAAGATTTAAATGTTGCTGAAGAAAACGTTACAAGAAAGGAGAAGATCGACAGTTTCGGTTCGTGAGATCAAGTACCCAGCTGAATTGTCGCAGACATTCAGACCAAGGATTAAATACCACTGTAAGTCTAGAAATAGAAAAATACAGATTCCTCTTCATGGACCCGTGGTTAAAAGATATCCGTCTGATGTCAAGTTTACTTTGAGGGGAAATACTGTAGCCGAACAGCTCAAAATTCAGAGCGAATATGATTTTAATCTGAGAAAAATTATTCATCCTTCTGGACCGATCACATCAGTGAAGTGTGAGCAACTTTTGGAACTTGGCAAATATCCATCGAAACAGGGGACGATGTTGAAAGGAAAACCAAAATTTCCACCCATTTCTCTCACACATGGTGAATTCAGTCAAAAACTAAGACCATGTTCTATGACATTCATGGCGAATCGAAAGAAAGATAGCATTGGTAATTTTAGACGCCATGACACCTTAACCGGAAATATTGCTGATGACCTGCGCACTTACCAATTTCAGCAGACACAAAAACATTGCGTTGACTTCTATCCTGAATCTCATATGAAATATGATGAGGGTAACAGAAATTGCAACAATCACCGTGATCACAGAAAGGGACGCTTGTACCAAATGAAAAACCAATTCAATGCTCTAAATAACTACGTTCATTTTAGTAATATAATACCGTTAAATGAAGATTCGGTCCCTGCTTTAAATGGGTTTCCACCTCATTGTACAGACACTGTCTTGCTGAGAATTATGTTTGAAATGAGCAAATTGGATATCAACTCCTATTCATAAATTAAAACCGCCATTATTCATTCTTCATTTTCATTTCCACTTCATAATAAATTTGTTAAATGTAGCTCTGTAAATTTCTTGAAACATGATTAAATAAAATGTTTTTAAAGACTTTTTAACCGCGGTTATGGCCTACCTCATGGACCCATCGTGTCCCACCCCTCCTCTTGTTTTTTTAACTATACCCCCGTGGAGATTAAGTAACAAGAAAAATGGTAACAGTAACATTGCTAGGCGTTATATTGATCAGATACAAATTTATTCATATTAACATAGTCAATCATATCCCCCTGATTACACGGCAGCCAATTTTGTTACAATACACTTGCTTTCTGTCGATGGATCTTATTGGCTATACAATCATGCAGTCCAATCAAATCACTGCATTGACAAGCTCCTGAGAAACAAGAAAGGTGGCTATTGTAGTCAAGGTATAAGACGCAGTTCGTAACAGCTTGGCCTTATAAAGATGTATTAAAAGATGCTCATAGAACTTTTGGTAATTCGCTCAGAAGCTTCTACGCTATCCCTTGTGATGTTCACTGATAACCGGGTTTGAGAATCGTGGTAGGAAGCCATTCGTTGAGTCATGACTCTTTAAGGGGTTACTGAACTGAGAGTTGTTACTTGTTAACTACTTCTTAACGTTTACTTTTTATGTTTCACTGGAGTGTGCTTTATCACCTAGACGCCGATTTGGAGATTACACTTCGAGCATGTATATTCGTAGGCAATTACTAACACAGTAAAGATTGTTAATACGTATTAGCTAATATATAATCCTCTAATCCGGTTTATTCAACCAGTATTATTTTGTTAATCTAAAATTTTTCCCATATCATAATTTATTTTTAGTTATCAACTATGTAGTAGCAGCAGGACATATATCTTATCAGCGTAAGTTAAATATTTACTTACTAGGTGCAGTCAAATGAATAAAGGGGCAGATTCTAATTATTCATTAGCTTGGCTAAAAACATTCAGGTTTCTGAGACTAAACTAGGTTAGTCAACAGTGGCGTATTTAGGCAGTAATTTTTGGGCCATTCCCGCCTCGGGCCATACAAATTTTAAAATTTACTCTTTTTTCACTTACAAAAACGTGTTAGATGTATTCTCTGGCCTCCCTTATTACAAAATTGTCCAGGCCCTCTGACCTCCCCACCATAATCTAGTGCCCTAAAAAATCTGCAAAGGTATGTCGGGGCGCTCGGATCATGTTATGGAAATTGATCCAGAGAATTTTATAGTGCTGGCCTTCCATTGCTATATCGTCTTGGTGCGTTCTTTAAGTAAATCCTTATATACATGTATATCACATAATATTGAGACGATTCCTAACAGTTTTTTTAAAAATGTATTTTCAGATGTTGTCTTAAAAGTAAATGCCTGCATATTTGATGACCATTCGGAGAAAACCAACAAAGACGATGAGCGTTCGACAAAAATACCCAGGGTTTCTACCACCCCGATTTGATGGGATATTTCGTCCACAAACAACGACCACTTCTAAGATATTCAATTCCTCAGTCTATCCCACAGGCGTTCGCACTAAATCTTTACAGAATATACAAAGTCAAAAAACGACATGTATGTTTGACTTCACTAAGAAAGAAAAACCCGAAATAAAATGTACGACTAGCCAAGAGATAAGAAAATCATGTACGCCTGGGCTCTCACCTCGAGGATTTCGAGATACACCCCGATCTGGTCGATCGTTCAGAGATGGTGGATGTAATTGGGTCACAACAGAGCAGAAACAAAATACACCTGACGTTCGTGACCATCTGTACATTAACACCTTCTTTCCAGAAGAGCGTCCTATGAGATATCGTGAATTAACATTACCGTCAATCCATCAAGATCGACCATGGTCAGTTAGTGAAGGAAATCCATCTAAACGTTTCAGTAAGCATGACGCTCATCAACTTATTGGTACAGACAGCCGTAGACAACATAAACCACGAATAGGTTTGGCGGGAACAAGCAAAAAAGATTCACCAGACACAAATTTGTTGTCAGTGTCTTTTGATGTTAAACAGATCCCTAATCCAAACAAAGAACAAGATATTCAACATTCAAAAGGATTCGCAAACGGTGTTCGTCGCATCTACAACTCACCAAACTATCCGAAGAGACCAGTGGCCTCGGAACCAGGGAGATATCGACCATTTTCCACTGTAAATATTCACAAATCACGTCAAATTTCTGCGCAAGTTTCAAATTCACCGAAACATTTTGTGTCGGTCAATCAATATATGAAATACGTTGAAGATAAACTATTTGAAGAACGTGTGAAAGTTTCCAATCCTACAAATACAGCTGAATTATGTCCCAGAACAGGAATAAATACATCACTTTCTCAATACCACGATCCAACCATTCGAGCCCTACAGTCTGTTATCCATGTTAATATGCCATCATCTAAGGGACATTCATCTTCTGGAAGTTCATCGTCGTTGACGTCGACTGGCAGTAGATAAACTGAATTTAGTGTTTGTTTGGAGATAGATTATGTACGAGAAATTCATTTACATCCATCACACAATACTTCATCGTCACAATACCAAGCCGCATCTACCGGAGTGGCTAAGGGGATGGGGCTTGGGGCAAATTTATATCCCCTTAAAAACATATTTGAGAGATCATAATGGTTGCACCAAAAACTCATCTGCCAGTTGATATGTCTTGTGGTAGACTACAGGGTTGCGCTTTTTTTATTTTATAAGCTGTGTACGTAAAAGCTTAAACGAATAAAGTCGTAATATTTTGCCTTCCTAGCATTGACGGCGCCAGTCTGTAAAGACTGGGGGTACAAGTGGGGGTCATGCAGACTCAATGGGGGGTAGGAGTCCAACTTTCGTGGTTGGGATTCAAAATGAGGCAGCTCATATGAAATATTTGTATCACGTATTATGTATTATCTTATATCATGATGTATGCTGATTGGTTCAGAAACCAACCCCCCCCCCCCCCCCCCCCACCCAAAAACGCCGCACTGCTTCCCAGTTGAAAATGTCAAATTGCATTACAGTAGGCCCTATCATTAAAAATGTCACCTAAATATGTAGATAATAAGTAACATAATATTTGTCAAGCAACTTCACAATCAAATAAAACCACTCTGCCCACATTTTTACTTTACAAGAATTATATGCTCTAGGTTTTCTCTCTCAAATATGACCACACCTATAGGCTTTATAAGTTTATACATTACATTGAGTGTTATGTAAACTAGGCATACACTCGGGGTTATTTAATATTTCATGTGAATCGAATGAAATAAATATTCTTGGTGTATCTTGGCCTATATAATTTGTTTCATTTTTAAAAAATTGCCCCCCCCATTTGTGGCCTCCTTGCAGTGGGTCTAAGAGCTGCCACAGGCCCCCATAAGCTAACGGATATCTGACGGCTATGGATGAATTCTGAGCATTAAGAGAGCTTACTTTCCTACTTTTGGCTTCAAACTAAGCCTGAAGGGGGGAGGGGCATATCCCCTAGAATACCACGTTTATATGCCACTGAGGCCCCTTTAGCTAGGATTGTGTCTATATACAGCTATGCCCTCGGATCCCCTTTGAGGATTTTAGATTGAAGGCATTGAAGTTGACAGAAATCAACAAAATATTTAGTATAATGTAGTTTCGTGTCTAACTACAATGTTTCCATTTATTCTTGGAGCGAAGTGTTTTTCTATATTATCGTAATCATTTCTGTAAGCAGACTTGCGTGCAATATCTAGATTCATCAAGTAAAACGCAGTTTAAATAGAATGTTTCGATTAATGTGGTCTGACTAATATGAATATAATTGGTTACCTCCCTTGGAGAGAGCTCTACTTGAGAAGTTACAAGTGGTCTAATGTAGTTATCAACATAAAATCAACATTTTTAATCACCACTGATAATTAATACTTTTTCCTGTTTTTACAGCCTAATTAGTGTAAAAAATGTAATACGTATTTCAAAAGGAGAAAAATTAGATATTGTCACCATCAAGATGTAGCTCAACTTTTGTGTTTAGGTTTATCAGAGTAAGTAACTTGGTCACTCGTTTTTGTTTATCTTTGCAGACTTTCCTTTTCTTTTTAATATGTTAGGCTACAATACGGTCCTACTATAAACTTGGCCTACTGACTATGGTCCGTTTCTGAATCACATTTTGTATACAGGGCCTACTCATTAAACAATTTAATTAAGAATGGTTGTAAACTATGAAAATATCTCTCTTTGGTTGTGAAAAGTTCAACCAATAAAAAAATCATTAAGGAAATATGTCTTTCTCTACTAGAAGGCAGATGGGCAGAAGATCAGACACTACAGTAATTGCCTGTCCAAAATGTGGGTCACTTCAGTGATTTTCTTTTCAAAAGTTAATGGCCTTGAAGTAGATTAAAAAAATTGTGTACTGTAGCCCTTCCATTACGTAATAAATTATAAAATTGTTGTACCAACTACATGGTTGATTGTTCTGATAGTAGACTTATATTTTTGTAGATCGCCAAACTGGGGTGTGGAAAGTCAAAGGCTGATTCGCCAGTTCATAGTAGTAGTAGTGGTTATACCAAACGTGGCGACGGCAACAAAATGGCTAGCAACAGTTTAAATGTTCCCTCCTTTCCTAGTACGAATTCACAACAACGTATCTCTACTGCTGATACCACTGTTAGGGTTAAAGTCTCCCTCAAACCAGGTAGATCGTTAATGGATTGGATCAGATTAGGACGAAGTGGTCAAGATCTCACTGGTGTTGGGGGCCAAATTTTAGAAGTTTCAGAAGAAGAACTTGCCAAACATAATACACAAGAAGATGGCTGGTTGTCTTTAAGAGGTAAGGGAAGGGTTTTTGTTGTTTTATTGGTCTACAAGTCGTTTCTGAAGTATTGGTAACAATATATATAACATTAGCTTATTTTGGGGCTGAAATGGACCTTGATAATTTATGTCTATGGAATATTTTAGTAAAAGAACTTTAATCCCCAATCCCGGTTATTTTCACAGTTGTCGCTAGATTATTGTTAGTTTTGGTATATATATGTCTATAAAAGAAAAAAGTCTTTGTGCTGCAATTATTGCTTTTGAGTGGTTTCTAAATCTCTATAGTCACTTAGACACTGGGGCTTTGCTGGTCTTGTGATGCAGTAAAAGGTTACATATGTAAGACAGCAAACTGGATAAATTATTTTGGTGCTATCATTTACATGTACAATTACTTTGTAAGCTTATATCTTTACAGGTAAAGTCTATAATGTCACGCCATATATGGAATATCATCCTGGTGGTATAGATGAATTAAAAAGAGGCCTAGGTAAAGATGCCACACAACTTTTTGATGAGGTGAGCACAGCATCTTTTGACTTGAATATATTTTTTTTTCTTGAAAGTTTTTTATTGGTATTTCAGGAAATTTTTCTTATATTACAAATATGATATATTCATTTACATTAAATAAGGTTTTTTCTAAGGCAGTATCAAAAAAATCTTTTCAGATACACAAGTGGGTGAATGCTGAATCTATGTTAGAGAAGTGTTTGGTGGGCAAATTAGTAACTACTAGTGTCAGCCAAAGAAAAGGTAACAATACATATTCATGGTTTAAACAGATATATTCATCTTATTTAATTTGCTTGAATAGTCTCTTTAAGATGAAGAATAATAAACTAAAACCACAGTGATGCAGCCTTTGCTACAGGGTAAGGATTCTTCAACCGTTTGAAATTAAAGAGACAAAGGCTACTGTTTTGGCAAAGTTTCCATCATAGAACACTGCTCGTGCATCAATGTGCATCATCATTATTACCCCTACACTTACAGTATATGTTTTAATTATTATTATTTGCAACTATAACTGGTAATCGGACACCTTAAGTGAATGGATGTTGGTTTCAAATCGTTGTTGTATTCCCTATTATTCATCTAAATGATAACTGGTTTTTATGCCTTTATGTTTTTTAGCCAGTACAACATCGAAGTCCAGTATCTCATCTAGTAAACTTAGTGCTAATGGTAGGCAACTTATAATCATATCTTCATATCAAAATGAAATAATGTTTAGTTCTTAATCATCTTCACAATGCCAAACTTATTCGCACTAGGTCTTATACCTTGACTGCAACAGTTATCTTTCTTGTATAATGGAATGCATCAATTTGATTTGATTGTATACAAGCAATTACAGCAAACTAGGGCCCTTGACAGAAAGACTGTCATACTTTACTAGGTGTTTACAGATTATCTGTTGAGCTCTCTGATTGGCTGTATTCGCTAGCCCACAATCCAATCAATTGGCTGCATTTACAACTTCGGTGAAGACAGCTATTGAAGTCAAAGTATAAGATGAAGTCCATAATAGCTTAACATTATGAAGATGGTTCAAAATAAAAAAAGGTATTGATAAGATATTTCTAAATCAATATTTGTTTTAACGGTCTGATTGATTCAGAGTATGTTATTATTGTTTCATTGTTTCAGGAACAATATCAATAGCTAATCTTAAACCTCCTGAAGCTACTTCACCTCTTCCACCAAAGTAAGTCACTTTTACTAGCCAAACCACTACAGTAATTAAGATATATCTATAATAAGCATAATGTTATTTTATGCTGAGTTTAAGTACCTAAAGCACCTTAATCAACATATGCAGTGCTGCAGAATAATTGAAATTTCTAGTGTGCAATTCTGTAACTGATTGAAGTTATGAAGCCGTGTGCATTGAGCAAAATATTTCCAGATATCAACATTAGCCAAGCCTTTTCGATTTCAAAACATAGCAGAGCATACAGACTTTTTTGTCTCATCCAAATGACTAGAGTCTTTTTGTCATCTCTGCATATGCACCGTCATTAATGGCAAAAAATCTGGTTGGAAAAATCAGGAAACTTGTGGAGCTTTGTAAGTTAGCAAACAAGCTATGAACTCACTGTGACATTCAGCTTCTGAGTTTATGGAATGAGATATTTCTTGGTAAAAACTAGTTTGTATTGTAGGTTTGATTGGTATCAGACTAATAAAACTATAACGTTGGTTGTTTATACTAAATGGGGTGATATGTCATCAGAATATGTTATAATTAGTAAGGAAGATAAAGAGTTAACTGTTAATGTAAATATTAAAGACCTCACATTCATTATACATACAGGTGAGAAATTACTCCTGATCAATGACTTTGTTGTCTTCTCTTATGTATTTAAAAGGGATATATAATAGGGTTCTGTTTTCAACATCTGATTTTCTCGTCTGGCCCCTGTGATTCCTGTAAGTACAGAAATTCTTGAAGAGATTATGACAAATCACAGAATCTGTTGGATTTTAATGGTATTTTGGATAGTGATAAAAAATTCTGGTCAAGTTTTTCAATCAAACCTGACTTGAAATCGGAGCGATGTCTTGGATACCCTCTTTTTTTGTATTCCTGCAAGTCCAGATATTGATACTTACCTTTTTAAACAGATATTTCCTAATAAAAGTTTTAAATCTGAGGGTCTGTTAATTTCGATTCCACAGCCAGTGCCTCTGAAAGTCCGAATGTTGTCATCTTTAAACCCTTAACACCTAAACATATGTCAACAGCAAAAAATGATTTCATTATTAGACGCTTGTTCCACAGAAGCAGGGTTGCTTACTATTAAAACCTTAACGCAAGCTAAAAGAGGTGTGCATTATTGGAACCTGATAAGGTCATCCTGAAAATGACTTTCATTAACTATAATCAAAGATGTAACAGGAAATGGAATAATTTGATCAAGAATTATATGTAATTATTATGATGCCTTGATAATAATTGATAATTTGAGGTCATGTTGAGATAATATATATTATAATTAACAATAGTTGATACAATACTTTCTTGGTGACTGGTCTGTGTGGCTCAAAGACATTTTGCAGTTAAAAGGTGCAAAGAGGCTGAACAGTTCTATATAAAACAGACATTGACAGTTGGAAAAATTTTATATTTGCTAATGAATGACATGAATGATCCTCTATTAATGAAATACATTTATACATTTTAGAATTAGAAGATGGAGTATCTTGCGATTATTCAATAAAAACTAGTAAAGATGGAAAAGTAGAAATAGTGTTACCGAAAATACAACTCGACAAGCAATGGTCGGGGCTGGGAAAATCTTTAGATAAACACTGCACTTACAAGAAAACAACAGAATTAGGTAAGAATCAGCATTGTTATCAAAAAAAAAATTGTATACACAACCACTGCATGATCTTTGATTTACTTCATCTCTGATTTATTACATGATCTTTAGTTTACCATATAATCTTTTATTTACTGATGGATTTTTTGTTATTTAACATGATTTCTGATTTACCACATGATCTTTGATTTACCACATGATCTTAAATTTACCAAATTTGAACTTATCCGTGGATTTTTGATTTACTACATGATCATTATTTTACCATATGATCTTTAATTTAACCACATGATCTTTGACTTGCCACATGAACTTTATTTATCACATGATCTTAAATTCACCACGTGATCTTTGATTTACAACAGAATTCTTAAACATACTCAGTATGTGTTAAGTATGAAGCTAAATATGCAACCATCGCAGATGATGTCTTTTCCCCATCCATGCATGAAAACAACTATCAATACATAAGTCTGATTCTGTTAAGTTATAATCTAGTGGTGGTTTTTTATTTCAGCTGTACAATATCATGAATGTAAACTGGAATCTGTTTGTAATATTACTCATGATGTCAAATTATTTTGTTTACGACTACCTGAATCCACATGGATGTGTGTACCAATAGGATATCACATACATGTACATCATATCATATCAGGTACATTATCTTTCATTTCACCTTGACACCTACATGTTGACCGCTTTAAATTGTGGATTTATTGAATTTGCCAAGCCTCCGAGAAACTCTGTAACATGGAAATAACACACACGAACATATTTCAGAGCCATTTTGAATCTCTTCCTCAACCTAATAAGACAAATTTCTAAAAAGACTATAATATATCAACTAAGCCTTTAAAATAAATTCAAAAATGGCTATGAACTACATTCTTGTGTGTTATTTCCATGTAATGTCTATGTCCAAATTTTATTATTCCTTGACCTGACCTCTTTTATTTTCACCAATTCATGGTTTCCTCTTCAAATATGAGGAAAAATGCCAGAATCTTAGGAGTTGAAGTTACCTGAGAATGAATTTTGAAAAGGTTGTTACAAAGAACAATTGCCAACAGCCCAAATAGACATGTACAGATCAGAGATGCTGTCGTGGCTGATCATGTGGATTAAGCAGACAGCTCTCACTACTTCTCAAGAAATTTGGCTCCTTTGTGATTTAAAGTAGCTATTATGACACTAATTTCATGTCTACTTCATTTATTTCCATGTCTTTAGACTGTCTGATTGACTACAGCTAATGTTAATTTAATATATATGTTTTAGGAATGGAAATAGTAAGAAGTTATACGTGTGTTTCACCAAGTTTAACCAATGTTGATAATACAGAGGGTAAAGGACGTCTGATTTATTTAATGATAAAGATTTATCCAGATGGAGCAATAACACCCTGGTTAAACAGTCTTAATATAGGTCAGTTATTAATTTAGACATTATGCCACGTTATATAGCAGATGTAAAGATCAAAGGATGACCCATCATGGTGGCTGCCGAAAGTGGGTTTTGAACAGGTTCGGTCTGCTCCAATTCTGACCTCCATGGAACTTATTGAACCAGATTATTTCACATTCAAAATTTTCCCTTCTATTCCTTTCCTCCGCCATTTTGAATTCTGTCTGCACCTACTATTTATTTCGACACATGTGAAACTCTGTTCCTACTTGTTTTATTGAACATCTGATTGATGGGCGCGTGGCAGCCTCCATATGTGATACGATAGACCGACTAGATAGGAAACCATTTACATGTGTTCTTTGGTGCAGAAAATTGCATTCTGTAAAGGCTTTTTTCCTGTGCATGCAAATTCTTCAGACTTTTCTACTTGTATTCTTAGATTGGTCATGGACAAGTTCAATTGTAATTGATGCTGAGTTATTGCCCTTGACAAAAATACAATTTTGATAAGATTTTGATTAAATGTGTATGATTATGGAAGTTGGTTTTAAAAGAATAAAACACTGTAATCAGTTTTTTTCAAAATCACTAATTGTTTTTACAGGTGATACTGTTGACATTAGTAACTATGACGGTCATTTTAACAGTCAACGTTTGGACAATGACCACCAACTAGTATTATATGCAGCTGGGACTGGCTTTACACCTATGGTTAGATTAATACATAGAAGTCTACAAGAAAACTCCAAAATAAAGTAAGTATATCAGATTAGATCAGTACATAATTATGTTATAAAGAATTTTTAGGTAGAGTTTTGTATTATTTGTCTAAAAATTTGCTCTGTAAAAAATAGCTTGACTGCTTTTCAGTTAGGATATCAGGCATCTAGTTCATTTGCAAGATCATATTGCTGTAATTGCAGACTGATTCCATACAATTATTTGATCCATATATCATGGGTGACTGCATGTTTTGACTTTTTGGTACCGTTTGAAAGCTTGTAAAAGCGTGGATCTTGTGTATTTTGTTAAATCTTTTTATTATTTTTTTTACCGCTATACGTTGTTTTCATTCTTTGAAAATTTAAACCTTGTATAACACTTTGAGTACTCCGGCCTATTAACTAAATACCCATACAAATAGTTTTTGATTTTTCTCGAAAAGTAATTTTACATCATATATCTTTGTATGAGGTTTCAAGTGGTCACCCACTACATATAGAATGCTATCAGAAAATCCAATATCTCAGCAGGATGGTTTTGTAGATAAACAAAACTTAGATTGTTATTCTGAAAAAGGGTAGGGATTGTGTAAACTCCAGAAAATATTCAGACAGCTTTTTCTGTTTTAAGAACGAAACAATTATAAACTTTGTGATTTAAAATAAAATGTCTATTTTGTAGGTCTGTTAAATTGTTATTTTTTAATAAAAAACTAGAAGATATAGTGTGGAAAGATCAACTAGATCAATTGGCAACTAACTCTAAAAACAGGTTAGTTCATTACTTATTTTTATTAATTACATCATTGCAAATATAATGTAAACCCTTCTATCCTCGAGTGCACTAAGAAAACAAGTTGGCATAACCTAGTAATAGTGAGTGGTATCGTTGCCTATTCCATGGCTTTACTTGCTAGATATGTTCTCTGTAAGTGAAAGGAAGCCTCGGTGGCTCAGTGAGTTAGACGCTTGATCGCTAACCTGAAGGTCCAGGGTTCAGTCCTGGCATTGGTTGAGATAATACCTTCAGATTTTCAACCCGGGTTCCCCCTGTCAGTGATTCAGGCTCACATGGTGCTGAAAAGTAGGATGTAAAACTCTATTCATTTCATTTCATTTTGTAAGTGAAAGAGCAGATTTTATTTTAAAAAAAATCATTTGTATAACTGGTCAAAAAGTCATTTTCAAAATGCATCATGAGGACCTATCAACTTTTGTTCTCTTACAAAAACTTAAAGCTGTCATGAAATTTAATTGGTGATGCCTTTTACACCTGTTAATATTTTACGATAAACATTTAACATAGCATGCCCTCTTTAATTTCAGATTTGAAGTCAAGTATATTTTATCAGAGGCAGATGACAGCTGGACTGGCTTAAAAGGTCGTATCCGAAAGGAACTAGTTTCTGACCATTTACCGAAAACTGTTGATAGTAATACTAAATTATTAGTATGTGCTTGTGGTCCAATACCTTTTACTAAAGAAGTAATGAGGTAGGTATTATGAAAGTAATTCCCTACTTGCTCTCTTTATACTGAACTTAAAGCTATCATTCCTAAGATTTAATAACTTAGATCTGTGAAGGGTGTCAGATTTTGAAAGTTGACATTGGACTAACTTTTTTAATCACTGGTCATGGGTATGGCTTAAGAATTTTTCTTGTCCTTGATGGTTTAATCCCCTAATCACACTGACACTACTGGCTGCTTCCATAAAAAGACAATTTCAAACCCATTGTTAGACGGAAGTATTGACGTTAAACCCGATAAAGGTATGATAGCTTTAACCTCTTCATTAAGTAACATTCAAGTGTACTAATGTTATTGAAAGGATCTTAATTTTTTTGATTTTTCAGATTAACTAAAGAACATGGCTGTCAAGAATCGCAACTACATGCCTTTTTAGGTTAATCTAGTAGGTCAAAGGCTGCTAAACGGTAAATTATCCAGATAAACCTCCACATAAAAACTCAGTAGTTAGTAGATATGGGCATGAAAAAAAAATTCAAATACAGCTCTATATACTTTGTTTCATTGATTTTCTGTGAGCTACTTCACTCATTTATGATCTTAATACATTTACATGTATTTATAATGCAGTTTTAAGAATTTATTCAATCAAATGGTTTGCTCGTAGTAAGAACTCGACAATAACCATAATATTGGTCAATTTTGCCCTTCTGCTCCTGCTCGGGATAATGAAGATTGGCGATGCCACGCAGTGTGTAATAAGGGAAATTTTGTTAGGAGAGCAGCATTGGCCTACTCCAACAGTCAAGGGATCTGTTATATGCATTATCTGTACAGAGGATTTGACATTGATTTTGTACTGTAAGCCCACTCAAATTTGCATGAATTATTACTCTTTGATCAAATTTTTGGGGTAGGATTAAGAGTAAGTGAAACAGAATATCTAGAGCTGTATTTTAATCTGATATCTTTGTAATTTGACATCATGTAGTAATACATGTCAAGCTACAACCTGCACAACTTATATTAGGATTAAAGGGATATAATCATCTAGATATTTGCTTTCCTGGCCCAGAACAGACTTTTATTTAAAGGATTGTAAAGAGGTTTTCTAAACTTTAAAGGGATTGTAAAGAGGTTTTCTAAACTTTTCATGTGTTTCAGGGACACTGATAGCATCAATTTGCACTATTCCAATTTTTATTCCAACATCTGTGGTTCTTGCAATTCCACTAAAACAAATACGTTTTTTTACATCACTAGAGGGGAACTGCATAGATATTAATAGTAGCCGGTAGCTGTCATAAAACGTGTTAGTTTTAGTTGAATTGCAAGAACCACAGACATCGGAAAAATGAAAATTGGAATTGTGCAAGTTGAAGCTATCAGTGTTCCCGATACACATAAAAAATTTAGAAAACCTCTTTACAATCCCTTTAATGTGTATCAGAGACGCTGATAGCATCGAAAATTGAAAAGGTGCAAATTGATTCTATCCAGTGTGGTTGAAACACATAAAAAATTTAGAAAACCTCTTTAAAATTCCTTTAACAAAATTTACATGATCAATAACTTCCAAGAAGATCACTGTATTTATATGGTTTCTAGTTTCTGTTTAATTGTAGAGGAACAAGAAGTTAAATTTTCATTCCGAAAAGTGATAAAGAAAGCTGAAACTGATTATTGGCTTGTTAAGCAAATATTGACACGATCAAATCCCTGTATGATATTTCTTACCTTTGTGAAATAGTTTCCATAACTTCTGCCAAATATCTACTATATACATCTATGTTTTTTATTATAAATATTTTTTCATTATTTAAAGGTAGTAAATTAAGATTTAGTTTTTGAACACGCTATAGATTTAGTCTTAATAATCTTTGAAAACTTTGAAGATTTGGGTTGGAATATTTTGGAAAATATTTTGGTTTTATGACATTTAACATATTTATGCAAAAGCTTAATGGCTTTATAACATACATATATATTTATTTATTATTAAGGTTGGGTAAAATGAACAAAATAATCGATAATCGTCGCTAGGAATTTATAATTTTGATTATCAATTATCAAATTTCTTAATCGATTATATTTCAAAGTTACATTTTCTCCACTGTACCCATTAACTAGTAGTAATCACTTTTACATAGTTTCCCTTCAGCACATAACTTATCCACAATAAACTATAATAACTAATCAAAGCAAGAATATACTATAACGCAAAAATAACCTTTGAAATTAAGAAGTTTGGCATGTTTTTAATTTAGTATTTCTCAATTGAATTATTTCGATAATTAATTGATTATTGATCGGTAGTCTGCAATTGATAATCGATCTTAATTTTGTAATCGATACCCAGCCCTATATATTATTCTAAAGCTGATTTAGTTTTAGATCTTAAAATGGCTGTGAATTTATTTATTTTAGTTTAGCCTCTTGACTTTTTTATTAGGAATATTTTGGCTTGACTGATATATTATATGTCAAATTTTTAATTTGTCAATTCTGTTCACTTATAACAATATTTTTGATTTATCAAGTGTATGAGTCAGTCAACAGACCAGCCCTTGATACAGAAGGACAATATTTTTTAAAGTTTGAGTGAGTCCTTAACTATGAAAGTAAAATTTTGCAAGCTTATGTATATAAGCTATTCTATAGAGATAACCAATCATTGGACCAAGAAAGGAGGTGATTAACCATGAGAATAGGGTCCTACTGATTCAAAGGTTTGATGTCATCTAACTAGCAAACAGTGGCGTCGCCAGCCTCCAGAGACTGGTGGTAACTGACTCAATGGAGTTATAACTCTCGAGGCTGAATTCAAAATGTGGCAATTCCGTTGAGGCGTCATAGTCGAAAGCTTCTCATGGAGTATCAGAAATGGTTTTCCCAAGAAATTTTTTGAGAAATTGATTTGGGTACTCTAACACATATTTTGAAGAAAAAACATAAGAGAATCATATTTTTAATTTATTACAAATAAAATAGGGGTTCATTTGGGGATGCTAACAATATTTCTATGATAACCTGACTGACGCGGCCCCTGCTAGCATACTCTTGATAAATTATTTAAAAATTTCATTGTATTCATATGGCTCTTATACTACAAATTATGTTCAAATTATGTTCATAAGCATGTTTCAAAATTATGTTCATAATAAATGATGGCTCTACAGGTTTATTGGAGCATTTATTGCAACCATAAACAGTATAAGACAAATTGAATTGGGCCACATATTGATATTATAATTCAGCATTTGTTTTGAGGATGACATGTATATCCAGAAAGGATTAAAAGCAAAAATGTCCACTATTTCTAAAATGGCTCATTTTGATCCTCATCTATGAGGAGCAGTTTGAAATTTTTTTTTTTTTAAGGGAAAAAATTGAAATTTCTTTTACAGTTTATACTTGCCACTTCTTGGCGTCTTCATTTGACGTTCACTTGTCTCAAGATCTATTACTTATGAAGAACCGGACTGCTGACTTGATGATGTACATTTTATGGGTATTCTCAGATAGCCCCATTTTTTTTATTTTTATCTTTGTTTTTGACAATCTGATTAAATCTAGTTCTACATATTTCATTTAGTATATTCATATGACTTCACTCATACTCTCTGATACCCAGACTTCTCCTGTTGAGGACGATTATTCTGTGCAAAGATGAAGAGGGACTGGATGATAGAGGCTACTTGTACTGTAGTATCTGTGATACTAAATCAACCTACTAAATGCTAATGGTGTTGTATGTACTTCCCTTCTGCACTTGATTGGGCTAATGAAGACAAAAGAAATTCCCAGCTATCTTTACTGAACAATGGTTTTCACTTCACTTATTAGTCTAATTATTTACATAATAAGCTCTATCAGTTCAAACTAGATTAAAAGAAAGTCATCAGATCTTGTATGAGGGAAGTCATCTTCACAATATCAAACTATTACGACCTTTGGCTCATACCTTGACTACAATAGCCACTTTTCTTGTGTCACAGAAATTTGTATAAGGGTATGCAGTGATTTGATTATATTGTATGCTAGCGTATACAGCCAATTAGCAATCAAAGCCCTCGATGGAAAGACATTTTGCCTTAGTGTTTACAGACTTTTTGTCGAGGCCTCTGGTTGGCTGTAGTGCTTTGTGTACAATTTAATCAAATCACTGCATCTACACACTTCTGTTATACAAGAAAGGTGGCTATTGAAGTCAAGGTATAAGCTGAAGGTCGTAATAGCTTGACATTGTGAAGATGGAGGGAATAGAAGTATGCAACAGAAAATAAACTATATGAAATATTTTGAAGCTATGATAATCAGATTGATTTTATCTTTTTTTTTTTGAATTTTGTGTTAGCTCAGATGCCATTCTCCATTTTCTTTACCTAAAGGCCAGTATGTAGATAATGATATTATATTGTTTTAGAAAATGTGCCAAAACTGTTAATTCAAAAGCCAAGGTTTGAAATCAAAGGTTTCACTGTTATTATATCATAGAAAAGACATCTTCATACTTGTGCAAGAGATCTGTTTGTCGATTTTTGGCGTTACCATTTTCTAGAACTTTGTTCCAGCTACCCTTATTACTTTTAATAATGAAAATATCCATCTTTGAGTATATCTGCACTTAAATATAATTAAATTTAATCTAAATCATTATATTTAATGAATATTTTTGAGATTTTTTTTTCTGATTCTGAGCTCCATTAGTTGGTAAAGCAAATTTTCAGATGATAAAAAGAGACAAATTATACAATTTAGAATACAATTTTGATATAAGGAAAGATCAGTTGTACAAGCTCTCGAAATCCATTTTTACAATGTCAAGCTATTAAGAACTTAAGCTATTATACCTTGACTGCAAAAGCCACTTTTTTGTATCATCGAATGCAGCGATTTGATTGCATTGGTCATCATTTGCCAATTCTCTGCAGTTTCCATAAGCTGAATCTGAGCAGAGTATATTAGTGTAATTTTCACGGAGGTCGTTTGATTTCACACAAGCAAATACAGCCAATCAGGTCTTGACAGAAAGACCGTATGGCTGAGTGAAGTCAAGGTATAAGACTATGTGAGTACTAGCATAACATTGTAAAAATGCTCAAAATCATAATAATATTGAAGTAACCTATAGATTGACACACTAGTTAGACCTGCATTTCTTTTTTGGTTTGTCCAATAGGAGGCCTATATAGAATCAAACTCTGACTTTAATTGTTATACTTTTAAATCAATTGTTTTACCTGTTATTTTTTGATTAATATATACTATTTATAGTACTGGTAGATTTTATGTACGTGTTTCAATGTTAACTCGAATAAACAATTTTATATACCAGATTTTTTTATTCAAAATTACAGTCCTTTTTCAGAGTGTTCCTCACACCAGTTGCACAACAAAACAAATTTATTATCATTGTTAAAACTAACAAAACATTACTAAGCTAACCAGCACTGTAAATGAATAGTTCTTGCTCCGGACCTAGGCCCGTGCTTTCTATGAGTTAAATTCTCATTTCACCTTAACACCAGTTGAATATGATTGCAATACCTGTTGTAAGTTTCGAACGCAACTGAGTTGTGGGTTACGTTCGACCAGTTGCATAATGCATATGGGTGCGAATAAGATTACCAGTTGCAAATAATTGCGAATAAGGATACCGGAACTTTTATCAATCGTTACCATACGCAACTGGTAATCGCTATTAACAGCGATATGTTATAGCCTAATTCTTTTAGGTTTCAGTTCGGAAGTTCTCCTTTCCCACATTTTTGGGTAGCCTAAATCTTTGAATTGGCGGCACTTCGAAACAAATTTGGAGTAGACCTACAGAGTTATAAACGAAACTATATGAAATTCATTGCCCTTTGTCTTAAGCCATAAATATTGGGCTAATATTATGTTTGTAAGGATTGCAAAAAGGGATCAGAGCACGCTGCAGTCTGCATAATAAGCATATCAGTCAATGCTTTCCAGTTTTAAAGGGTAAAGGTCCATATAGGTTTAACCAGCTATAACTGTTAGATTGAGGTCTGCTTTGAATATATATGACAGTTTTATTGTTGTTTACTATTGTTGAAACCAACCAATACAACTTGTTAATCCTATTCATAAAGAGTTCGATTGAAAGAGAGTCATAAATATATTTGACAATATGTTGACATTGACTACGAATGATTTCATTTCAAAATGGCGGACGATAGGCCTATCGGACGATAATATAATTCTTCAAAACTTGAGGAAATAATATATCACAGCATGTTTCGCGAATTTAAAGAAGAGAAACTGGTACCAAGAAGTCGAGAGAATGTCCAAACGGTAAGCTGATCTACACGTATTTCTAATTTTGCCTAGAAAACCATTGGGAACTATTTCCACTGATCTATTTTTTTATATACTGTATATGTTTGGCTTTTTATTGAATGTTTATTCTTGGACAATTTGATACATCATAGTAATCTATGTCATTATTCACTTACCATAACCATACTTAATTATAATACAATATAATAATGTACATAATTTACCACATTCCCATACCTCCCAGAAGTAACAGGGTGTCCAACATAACCTTCCATTACTATAAATACTTACACTTACTTAATCATTATATATATATGTACTTACCATATAACCATACTTAAAATGTCTATTCCTACATACCATAAAAAATACTTACCGTTACCAACTTACATTATGACAAGATCGATCATAATCGTTACATTAACCGTGGCCAATATTGCCATTTCCATTTCCATTTCCTTTTCCATACGTACCAGAGCCATTTTATAGCTTTTACAACACACAGCCTTCAATCTGAAAGGGGCATTGTACCATAAGAGCGCCAATGCAGATGTATCTACAGTACATTTTAGAAGGAAAATCTGACGTATTGTCCGTCTGCTAAAGCAATTATTTCAGATTAATATATATCTTTAACGACGTTTTCTCTTTTATTCCAGTGTCACGATGATCTGATAAAGACGCATCATGATGATTATAGCAGTGATGAAGATTTGCCATATGCTGAGGTCAATCTTAACCATGTTGTTGGTAAACAGATGGTCATATGGTCGTACAAGATGCCAGATACGTTGGCCATATATACTCCGTTGGCGGGAGACGATGTTCGTCGATTAACAGAATTCGTGAAAACAAATCTTCAATTCAATAATGACACTGATAAGTTAATGGTGTTGAAGCCTAAGCGGAGTCGACCGGTGAATATCATAGATATCTACAGGATTAAGCATGGATCCTGCATCACTGTCATGCCAAAATGTGATCCTACCATTACTCTGGAGGCCAAACAGTTAAATGCTAAATATGATCTTGTTCTTAATACCAATACCACTGTTCGGGAACTCAAACTGTTCCTTCAAAACCAGAAAGGTTATCCTTTCGACAGGATAGAAATGTTATACAAAGATGCACCTTTGCTTAATGACCGTCATTTGTTCGAGTATAAAATTGGACACAAGTCTCGAATATTTGTGATGTTACATTTGTACTATGATATGTTGGTGCACATTGAGTGTTTCTGGGGACAAACGTATCATATTTATGTGGACCCGTGTATGACGAGTATGAATATCATCTATATGATACTTAGACGAACAGTGAGTCCGAATCTTAAAAACGTCCAAGCTTTGTTTGAGTTGTACCTACCTAAGCATCAATTAGCGCTTTATAACGGTAAATCTCATATGAAATGGCACGATTGTCTGGGAAATTATGGAGTTTTGGAAGGAAGCATCTTGAAGCTCATATCTCTTGGTATCCAGAACAAGCTTGGACTTCAGAACATTCCAGTTACTTTGGATGATGGACTTACACATGTTGTAACCGTCTCTCAATATGACTGCTGGGCTATCGTAGCTCTCAAAGTTCATGGAATATCCAGAATCCCAATAAACATTATTCGCTTATATAAAGATGGCAAGGAGATCGATTTTTCAGAAACTGTTGGTTTCTCGTTCAAGAGAAACATTGGTCCTCGTATCTCAGCTTCAGCGTTACAAGCTCAAATAGATCCAGATACTCTCTATGGTATAGAGCTTACCATTGATCTTGGTTCGGGAATTCAAGAAGTGATACGGTGCTCGGCCTCGAGAACCATCAAAAAGGTGAAAGAACGTCTTCAGGACATGGGAGTACCAAATGCTACAGTTTATGATTTATATTCACAAGATACAAAACTACCGAACTCTGGAAAAATTGTTGACGTCATTGACGATCCTAGAATTCCTTTGAAGCTGAAGCTCAAACGATATCCAGTGTACATTCATACTCCAAAAACAGTAATTTACAAAATGTTTGCTCACGCTCATGAAAGTTTAGCTACGTTTAAAGTTCGAATACAAATGAAAACAGGACTATCTGTAAAACATTATCAGTTAATGGTAGCTGGTAGGGTTATAACGTCAAGTGATGACAAGTCGGTGTTTCATTCAGCTATCGGTATCAAAATGTCTGTTTTCTTGATACCACTGGAAAAAATTCACACATTTATAGTTCTATATAATGACTGGCTTGTTAAAATCCCGATACCGTATAACCCTATATACTCTCAAATTAAAGAGGCTCTGTGGGGAGAATCCCAAATTCCAGATGGTTGCATGTATTCTATTACAAACTTTCTCATGTGGTTCTTCCAGAAAACAGACAGACGACGTCGACATTTTAAATCGAAGCGAACGTTTGATCCGCTGGCTATTGGAGGGCCGTTAGAAACAGTCAGATTACCTGAAGTTCAGCAAGACCAGATGAAAGAATTGAGACAGGAGAAAAAGAATAAGTCAGTTGTAAAGATACACGGACGCCATGTCCGAAATTACTTTCCATTTAAACCTGATGTAATTACTATGGAAACTGCTGCCCTCCTTTCCCAAAGATAACGACCAGCTTTTTTTAAATTTCATATTGGTATGCCAAGGACTTTGATTGCAATTCCATGGGGTATTTGTGCACAACCCAATGAAGTAGGCTACTACAGAAGCTTCTTAGAAAATTTGATGCTTTATGTTACAATATTAGTGATCGATCAAAAAAACTCTGTTCTTCGAATTTGTGTGGCAAACAACTTTTGTCGTTATTGTCGATTTTCAAAAAAGTTCATTTTAGCACCGGTAGTAGATATGTATACATGTAATATCGTACCGTTAAAGGAACATGACGTGCTGAAATAAACAGTTGCTTGAGAGTTCTGTTCGAATTCCCAAACGTTACTGTTGTTTTTTTTTGGCTCTATTGAAAGACACTTTTCCTAACCACTGCAAAACGGAATACTATGGAGTGATACACAGTGGCTCAACGAGATAAGTGGCGGCACGCCCCCAGCCTTTGAAAATTTTAAACATATTTTATCCTGAATTATGCTAATGGAAGGTTTAAATATTTTCAGTCTGTAATTAATGCTATTTCTCTCGTTTATATATTTTTTTAAATTTTGTATTTTTTCTTAAGTTGGCCCCCTTAGGGATGGGGGCCCGTGCCAACAATTCCCTATGGTAGTTAAGGACCAAAGGAACCCAAAATCTCGAGACAAGCGAAACCTAAGTGATATACGCTCATGGTGTTGATTATCGTTAAAATGTAGCAGTTCTTTCTCATACAATCTAAACAAAAACAATAAGATTGTCCAAACATTTATTATATACGTAAAAGAATTGCATTATTTGGCATAATAATTTAAAATATTTTATAACAAATAATAACAACATAGGCCTACTACTAAATTCTATGATTTAGGAAATATTACAACTTATTTCCAACAGCCTCAATGATCTGCTTAACTAAGAATATTACGTGCATTTATGAAAATAATTATTTCATAATCAAATACATATTTTGTAATATTGAACTCCGTTAATCTCAAGATTGCATCAAAACCTAGTTCAAATAATTTTTTCTGAACTAAATCATCTTCAATTACGAACTAATTTCCTTGTTTACTAGAACTTCTTCGCACTTGAATGTTAGGTGAAATCTTATCTAATTTTCAGTCTAATTTTAAATTACTAGTTCCAAAGTCCAACATTTTAATTTGAATTACATCAGTGAGTAAATGATAAAATCATTAAAGTATTCTAATTTAGAAACATTATGTTCGATATACGCAAATAATCTACATAATGATTTCTAAATGAGAAACTATATAGCAAAAGTGTCATATTATTGCAGACCAAAGCTCTTTTTGAAGGTCAAATTCATTCATGCAAGATTAAGGGAAATTCGTATCGTTTTTCAACATTTTTAACATAGGCCTAACCCCAAAAGAAATATACTTACATAACATAATATTTTCTGCAGATGCAAAGTTGTATGTGGAGAATATATTATTCCTCATTTTTGTCAAAATTAATATGTAAACCAGTCAAGAGTATAACGACGTTAAAGTGATCGTCCAAACAGTTATTATATACGTAAAAGAATTGCATTATTTGGCATAATAATTTAAAATATTTTATAACAAATAATAACAACATAGGCCTATAACTACCCAAATATATGATTTAGGAAACAATAAAACTTATTTCCAACGACCTCAATGATCTGATTAACTAAGAATCTTAGGTGCATGCAGTGGCTCATCTAGATGTTAAATTGATTGTAGAGGTTTTCAAAATTTTGTATGTGTATCGGTGACGATGTTAGCATCAACTTGCACCATTCCAATTTTCAATCAGATGTCTGAGGTCCTTGCAATTCAGCTAAAATTAAGTGTTTGATGACGTCACTAATCGCAAAATTATAACATAGACCTAAGGCTCTTCGCGATTACTGACGTCATCAAAAATTTTGAAAACATTTACAATCTCTTTAATGTGTTAAGTATACATTGAAAAAATCCCATTTTGATTGATTACCATATTCTTATTTTGTCAACGATTGATACGTTGTGGTTATTTTCGTCTTCTTCTTGGTCGACATAAAACTCTGTCATAGTTTTTATAGTGTTCATTGTATGTTGGTGATGCATCTCGTAGACATTGTGCTAGTCGTAGATCACATTCACAAACTGAACGAGCACAGGCATAATCAACAGGATCGTCTAAAATACCAAATACACGTTGATAGAAAACGAAAAAAAGAAACAACTTTATTTTACAAGGATAACAACTGAGGTTCACAATTAGAGATCCTTTCTACAAGCCTCTTGGCATTGATCTTTCCCGGATTATCCTTAAAAATGTATTGCTTGTTCGACTGGAATTATGAGTGAAGATGACTTACACTCCGATCGAGATTGTAACGCACAGCCACCATTTGCTAACCAACACCCTAACCAGCTGTGCTATAGACAGGATTGTAGTTGGAAATTTCAACATTGATATTATGAAGGACGTGGAACCTATTTTTTGTTTATCCCTTCTGGACGACCTTCTTCATACATGAAGGCGCCAATCAGTTGAAAATTAAGGCCCTATGGAGACTGTCGCATGTCAACGAACTCGTTGGCGTATACAGATCATGTTTGAACTTTACAAGGATCATGCTGCCGAACAACTCAACAATGTTTGTCGCTATATATACAGCATCGCTTATGTGGGGGAAACGTATTCTATTTCTAGATCCAGTGATTGTTTCTAGCTTATACGTCAACGACTCTAAAGAAATTCAAAATTAGAACGAACATTTTGAAACATAGATCCAAATTCAATCCACTTTCGCCAAATATGCAAGCTCATAAAGCTTTGTGTACTCATCTGGTCGACCAGATATGTGTTAAACTACCAGAAACCAAAATTATGGGATAGAACCGCATAATCTTACCTTGACAAGCACATGTAGAATTATTACAATCTATTTCATAGCCAATCCATTGAGGATAATACCAATAACAATTTAATCTTCCATAGCAGTTATCATGTTTTCTACAACATCTGAAATATTAATGATGTCAGACATCTTAGATTCAAGATTTTAATCGTGCATTTCAGAAATTTAATCCCTAAATCTAGAGATCGACGCCTTGGATCATTTGGATTTATATATTTGTTTCTAATTTATCAGCTGTAGTTAATTTCGAAATGAGCGGCAAGGACGACTATCCTCCTTTTCAAAGCTGCTTTTGCAAAGTTGGTGGTACTCCCACGACCCATTCGGGGATCGAACATCAACCTGCGATATTGCCAGCCTTCCGAGACTGGGCATATTGACCTAATAGGGGACAACGGTCGAGGTTAAGACTCCAATTGCGGCAGTTGTACGAAAACGCTAATGGCACAAGCCTCCCGGGGAGAGTCTAAGAGAGTTTTTCAAAGAGAAATTAATAACTAGAATTTTTTGTAGAAAGAAGTTTTTCTGATAAGTAAACTCGATAATCACCTTAGATTGACAACAGAGTGATTCGGTCTTAGATTTTATAAAGAAAGATACAATTACTTACGCATCAGAATTATCTACAGGTTTGTGACCAGAATTTCCCAGTCCACAGAAACAACCATAATCATTATAGTTCCAGCATGATATTCCTGTATAGTAATTTATCAACCCACATAGTTGGAAAATTGTTCTTTTATGACGAGAATGGCTAGGTTGAAATGATTCTACATTTAAGTCTGTAATAGTTAAATTTTAAGATAAGAAAATTAAAGTGTCGCTTACTGAGTCTTTCAAACAAGCCAACGAAAGTTTACGACTGACAATAAAAATGAAGAAAAAGGAAAGAAACTGCAATCTTTTTTATAACAACTAAGGGTACTGCCTACCCAGGTCTTGATATTTCGCAGTAGAGGGGCATTCCCGAACAGATGGACTCTCCCCCCCCCCCCTCCCCCCCGTTCTTCCACCCCTTCTACAGATGACTCTTCGACAAACCTCGTGTCATTGATGATTATCCTTACCTATTTAAAGTTGGATTAACTGGCATGATGACCTTTATAAGGTCACTTGACTTTCACAAACCGACCGATATTAGAAAGGACGGCCATCATTTGTTAGACGTAAAAATGCATGTGACGTCATTAAAATTCCAATGCTCTTGCTACAGCTCGTTGACTGAAATTTTACCGTTTATATAAGAAGGTAGATTTCTTTGCGTAACTAGTGCCTGCGATAGCAGTACGTTTTACATATTAGGTGAAACAAATAGTTGAAACTGGAAGCAGGTGTCGTAAAATTTCCGCAAAACATAGCAATATAGAAAAATAGAATTAATACTTACAAAGTAGAACAAAACACGGCAGAGTTATTAGCAATTTCTTCATTTTTATCAAGTATAAAACCATTTCCTATCAACCTGTAACAAATGATAGACAACTCGATAAGAAATCGGATTTTAATTCCACGTTTCTCATTTAGTCTTTACAAATGACTGACATCTTGACAATTTATATTCAAATTATTCCGGATGTTTTCTTCTTTGCTGCTGATTGGCCTTGAAAATGTCACCTTGTTTTTCAAAGAAAAGTATGTCCTTCGAGTTTTGATGTGAAGTTTGTGTTGGAAATTAGACTTGACATCTCAATTGTGGATGGAATTGTATTTGAAAACCAAAAAAGTGTTGTATATTCACAATATTATTATTACTGCTAATAAGGACGTTATCTTAAAGGGCTTGTTGAGAGATTTTCTATATTTACATGAGTATAGGGGATACTGATAGCATCGATTTGCACATCCAATCATCAGACGTGGTTTGTGGTTTCTGCAATATCAATATACAACTCAACGTTGTATGACGTCACCATCGCAAGAGCTTCATCTGATATAATTATATGAACATAGAACTGTAATAGTATATTATAGTTCTATGATTAGAACATATGCGGTAGTGGCGTTATAAAATGCATAGTTTTAGTGGAATTGCAAGAACGGTAAGTTTTCACTGAATAAACGGACCGAGCGTCAGATGTTAATTCTGAAAAGCGATAGGGGTAGTTGAAATTGAGACCTTTCTACTATAGTGATGTAAATATTTTGACGTCATAATATTTCTCATGAATTTTCACATCTTTTTTCCAGATTTCATTGCCCGAAGTTTTTCCAGATGCCGAAAATGTGGCCTTGAGGTCGAATACAAGGGCAATACGTACAGACTGCGATATCAATGTAGGTTAATCATTAAGGTATTATCGTTTTATAGGAATTAGTAAGAACCTTTAGTGTAACAAATCTCAGCATCACGTCTGATAAGTTAAAATTACCAGAAAACACGTAGACATTAGAGGTGACGTAGTTCATCAATCTGGTTTCTCGATTTCGAATAAGTAAATAAACATTTTAAGTGAAAAATCAGAAAGTTCATTGATCTCAAAAAACTGAAACTATTGAGGAATAAAGTTAAATGATCACTCCCTTAATTAACCGCTCGAAAACAAAATTCCACAGGCGTTAGTCGTAATAAGAAATGAGATGAGTAGAGAAAAATATAAGTATTTCATCATCACCATCGTTACTAGTGTTAAGGCCAGTCCACACCAAAGAAGTTAAATGTACTTTTAAAGCTCACATCTCTGCAACCGTTGCAGGTGTAGAATTTGGAAACTGATAGCTGTTTGATGTAAGACCTAATACTTAATACGAGTCTGTAGTCAATCATTATTGTCTGTAGTCAATTATCATTGTTTGTAGTCAATCATTGTAGAAAAATCATTATGGTTTGTAGTCAATCATTATTGTTTGTAGTCAATTATCATTCTTTGTAGTCAATCATTGTAGAAAAATCATTATGGTTTGTAGTCAATCATTATAGTTTGTAATTCAATTATTATTATTTGTAGTCCGTCATTATTGCTTGCAATAATCCAATGTAATTTATCAATTTAATCTGTACGTAGAAGTTATATAATTATTTCCCAACACCGACAAAAAAATAAGGCGACTTTTAAAGGTTTACGTAACCTTTAAAAAGTTTTGGCGCAATAAAATTTAACTCCAAGTAAGATTTTTTGGTAAAATATTCAGATAATGTAAGAAGAACCTTTTTTTCTTGGTTTTGGTCAATAGTTTGCATTAATCCAAGCATCTAACTTTCCCCAGCTCCTATAAAAATCCCTAAAGACTACCCCAATACAATCACGTTTCATTATAGACTTTCATCAATTCAACATGCATAATATTATACAAAATGGAGCTCCAAGCTCTATTAACCCTTCCGGAAGGATTAAAAGTAAAGAGGTCCTCTGATGTCTAAATGTGTGTTGGGGACACTCATAATGAACGGGAGTCTATTGTTCCTGTAATTCCAATGAAACTAAGCGTTTTATAACGTCACTATCGAAAAGGGTTTTATATTATGATATAATTAGGTTTTGTGATAGTTACTTCATCAAACACTTATTTTTGGTGGAACCAAACACGTCTGACGAAATTGAAATGGTGCAAACTGATGCTTTCTATGTCCCTGATACACATCCAAAGTTTAGAAAACCTCTTTACAGGCTCTTGAAAAGAGAGAGTTTTCTCAATCTTTGCTGACATAGCAATCTGGATCGTTTGATCAGCTAGTTAGCCAGCATACATGACAATAAGCAGAATGCTAAATTTAATAATAATTTCCATCCAAAAAATTAGTAAAAATCCAAAACACAAAGAAATACATTCTTACCGTTATATTTAACTTAACACATTAAGAGAGCCTTAAAATAACAGAGTTAATTCTTCAATAACTTCAGTGTAAGAAAGTCGAAGTCAAGAATGAATCATTTTTCGATATCAAAATTATAAGAGAAACTCGTGCTAACTTTACCCGCTAAAAATATGAATGGGAAAATGATCAGACGGCGACCAGAAACTACGAATTTACGAATGTGTATCCAATTATTGACTACGTACTGATGTTTATTTTGAAAATATTAGATAGGAACCATTCCATTAAATTTACCCAACATGTGGGCTTTGACCTCAATTCTTTTTCTTCTGAATTCGGGTCAGTGTTATAAGACGTTTAGATAACTTAAAAGGCTATGAAAGAGTCGTGATGCAACTTTAAATTGCGGTTTTAATGACTTTAATGATTCCTGTGGTTATTCCTGATTCAAATTTTTCTTTGAAGTTATAAATATAATTATAAAGTATATTTCGCAACGTTAAGTAGCATACGGTATCACTTACAGCCAGGCCCAGTCACATAGTTGAGCCCCCCTTAAAAATATGTGCCCCTCCCCCATAAGACCCTGGGCTAGCTATGGGCCTCCTTACAGATTGGTAATAAAATATCAAATTGGTTTTGTCACTAGCAAAGTTAGATAGCAAGTTAACAAAAATGGATCAAAACTGTAGTTCGTTGGTAATAGAGCGCCACCTGCAGAATTCCCTGTCCAAACAACCACCCTGTGGCTAAAAATAAACAGAAAGGACTTTTTTTTTAAATTTTCAATTCAAAGCACACTTTAGCATTATAATTATATTGATCTTTTTATATGTCGTTCACATCTTCATAGGAAAAGTGATGCTTTTGTGGCAATCTGTGGCTCCCTAGCTGCCACAAACTTAACAAAACTATGTGGATCTAAAACTACATTTCATAAAGATCTTGTTTTCACATCTTTGTGTTGGAGAAATCAACAACTGAATGTTACAACCAACGTCATGAAATGTGTTTAGACTTAATGTTAGTCCGAAACATTTCGACTCATACCATTCGTCTAGTTCGTAACAGCTTGACAAGGTGAAGGTGTCGTCAATCATAACTCTCAATTTCGGACTATTATCAACCTGGACAAAACGTGATAGTTTAACGTGTTTTGGGTTTTATATTTGGGGATTTATACGTCAAAACTTTCAAAAACCAAGTATCAAATTCTATACAATTGGCCTACTATTAATTTTGAAACGTATGTCGTTTATTCTAATATTGAATCAAAACTTGAAATATGGTAAGTCGATATCTAGTTTACATAATTTTTAAAAAGACAATTGCTTTGATGGTATGTCCATGATAATGTCATGGCCAGTTCAATTTTAATTATGGTATGCGTATCATGTTTCAGAATGAAAGTCTTACATGTGGTTTGCTTACAATTTGAGAATTATTACTATTATAAGATAAGATAAGATTTATTGCTTGATAAAGACGAAAGCATCATCGTCGAAACGTCGCAAGTTATTTATTAAAGTAATTGTTATCCATATAAGTGTGTCCAGTTATAAGATTTATGGCATATACGCCCATTGTGGACAGCATACAAATATAAAGCAGTACAATAATGTGAACAGATATATGGAATATAGATTAAGTATAGATATATGATGATACATGCAGAATATATCACCACAAAATTTTCCAGGGGAGTAGGGGGTCAGAAATAGCATGTTAACTACAGACTGAAAATCCATTAACATGCATATCGACTTACAGAGGGATACAGAAGAACATATGTTAAAAACAAATTTCCCGGGAAACGGGCCCTTACCCACTTAAGCCCACAGGCACCTAACTCATCTAGTTGGGTCACTGAATGTTAGTTATATCTATTATTTACAGATACCTAGTATTCGGATTTTGTCGGTTATATGTGTGATATATTTAGAGCTAACGTCATCTGATAACTTAAAGATGAGAAATAAAGGAGATCGTCATAACATTTTTAGTTTTCAAATACCAACCAGATATCACAACGCCACTTTGGGTCCGGACACCTATACTTGGATTATACACACGTTTGGATTAGAAACTGCCAATAAAGCTGGTATTAAAAGCGGTCGTATCCTTTTTTCCCAAACATTTTTTTGTAAGTTTCCGAAACATTAACCTATACTGTGTTGTACCATTAGGATAAAATGTGTAAAATGTAACCTACACCCCCCCAATAGGAAAACGACACAAGTGGTTGCCTTGCAAGATACGCCCACTTCCCTGATAAATTTTGATGTGTTTTTACTAAGTCAAGTGCAATAACTCAAATCTTCTCTGGTTATAGAATGCAATCAGAGTCGGGTTTTAAGGGAAAGGGTAAGCCTGGGCCATATCTGCCCAGTCCAAGGCATCGTTAAGCTCAGTCACGAGGAGCATTGTATGTCCATTTAGGCATAGAGGCCGTGCGCGCCAAAAATAAAACGCTCTGAAAGATGAAATTGAGATCTTATCCCGTGTATCAAAGAGATATACAATAATCCTTTGTCAATCGTGGCTGTACTTTAGGGCTGCCTCCAATAGTGTTTCTTTGCAATGTACCTATCTTCAATCCGACCATGAGTCATTATATTTCAGATGCCAAGTGAACGTTCTATTATGTATTTTCCTTCAATGATTCTTGTAGAAAGTGATAGTCATAGTTGTGGTACAACGGGTTGGTGTCGTGATGTATGTTTATATAATGAACATAGTGATTGGAGATACAAGGATGTTTGTGGTCGATTTTTATGTTGTGCTAAACACGCTACATAAAGCATTATTTCTGAATCATGTGTTATTTATCAACTATATCCACCAACTTATAAAGAGTTTTTGTAACTTTTTAAGTCATTCAAAGACATTGATAGCACAGATTTGCTACATTCAAATTTTCAGTGAGGCGTTGTCTGTCGTTCTTGCAGTTGCACAAAAACTAAGCATTTCATGAGTTAGGTATTAGGAAGGTCTTTAGATATTATTGGCAGCTTTTGGGATGAAGACTCTATATACAGTTAAAGGGACATTTTTTTTACCAACCGTACGCTAGTCTCAGAAACTGGATTTTTTTTTAAAGCTAAGCCAATCATTAATAGTGTTCACAGCTTATCTTCGAAATTTGAGCCTTCAAATCCATGTGTGTCCAGCATTATCCCGTGTTTGAAAGTTAAAATGACGACTTGTCTTTTCTAAAGACTGCCATATATAGAAAAGGAAATATATATAAATAGAGGGTGAATTTTCGAGTTTGAAGTATTTTTGAAGGAATTATACAATTTTTGTGCAATTCTAGTACTTCTGAAGACTTTGACATATATTCAAGACCCAAAACAATCCCCGAAAATGGCGCAATCATCCCTTTAAGGAAGATCAAGACTTCAAGGGACTTATAATTGTCCTGTTAATACATGAAAACAAACTGAATATTAACACAGATAATATATTTGGTAAGATGCTGTGTTTTATAATACTAAGGGAATATAATATCACAGTTTATATAATCAAAAATAAACAACAATAACAATAAAAACATACATATATCATGTTCTTAGAGAAAAAACACTTAAAAGACACTAAATTGTCCAGTTTTAGAAAGAAGAAAAAGGGAATGTTTCAAAATCTTTGGAATAACTAAGACACTTTTAAGCTTTCTTTAATCACCTAAGCACTTTTCAGCTTTTTTAACAAGTCTAGCTTGCTTTCAAGTACATTTGAGTCTTGGAATTCTATTTCTACCTTGCACAAAATAGTCTTGACAAAACAACAAATCAATTGAAATAAACTTAATGCATGTACATGAAAAACGTTTTAATGACTTTTTGTGCAATAAATCGTAAATAATCTTCAGTTTAACACAATGACAATATTAAAAGTTAACACATTGACAAAAATTCCAGAAGATATAACCTTCAGATGTCACATTTTATTAAAACAATGGATTTAGGACCTATGCCTAATTAACTTAACACTCATCTGATTGGTCAATCACAAACAAATATATTTTCATTATCCAATCTGATTGGTCAATCACCAACAAATATATTTTTATTATCCAATCAGATACTGTATTTCATAAATTTGGGTTTGATCTTAGTTGAGTTTTCGACAATCTGACATTAGATGAAGAAAATGTTAGGTAGCTACTACAAAGAATAAAAAATGCTGCCATTTTGTACTGTGCGTCTGAATTCGAAAGGTTCACATGTACATCCATTTAGTACAACTAACCAAGTTCTAGAACTACCAACAAAGAGAAGATGTTGCCAAGACAACCATTTTGGATTCAAAAGACTGGTGTTGTAGCATATAAGGTTGACATCTTTCTTGATTCATTCAAAATGTTTTCTCTTCTTTTTAATAAGTCAGTCCATTTATCTTGACTTTTCACTAGTTGTGTGTTTTTATGATTTTCATAACTAAAACTAGAATCTTTCCTTTCATACCTGTACAAAATCAAGAAGCATTAATTATATCAGCTATGTGAACTATCTTAAGTCAACCTGTAGAAAAGAATGCAGCAAGTGCTCCATAAGGTGAAGCATGCTCTGCATCATATAACTATAACTATGCCAAAGACAATTTTTTCAGGAATTCTCAGATATTCATTATGAACATTGACTTACTGCAGGACAAATTGTGCAATGAAACCTTCAGAAATTTACAAAGTACATCATATCCAGAGATTTACTATTAACGATTAATCCTGTCATAAGATAGACTATTTCAACATACCATTTAGGTTCTGGACCTCTCATATTTTCTAATTCTTCCCTTCTCAACACTTCTCTCAATCTATCTTCTTCTATTTGTAATCTTTCTAATCTAAGTTTAGTCAAATGCTCTTCAAATGGAGATAATTCTGGTATAGAGGCAGCTACTGCAGATAAACAATTTATTAACAAATCATAGTGCTTATCATACACATCTTTTTTGTTGAAAAAAAGCATACGACTGCTAGACTAATCATGCACAATAGACTATGATTTATTAAAATCCAATTGAGCAAGTTGTGACACCTGGCTGGTTAAAGGGAAATAACTCAAACAAGGTTCATTCTCAATCTCAAGACTGTTAACTTCATAACAGGTGTGATTTGGTGAGTCTAAGCATTTATTATACACGTCCAGAAGTCCACATTAATGAGCGAAACTTTGTGGAAAGGGTGTACTTACATGTACTTGGTGCTCGCTGAATTATGGAGTGTAAACTTTCAACATTATCACTGTACCTGCTTCTATCATATGGGTTTAAATAAGAAGAATTACCACTGTAACTTCTGTTGACGGTCCTAGTAGAACTGTACCGAGAAGAGAGTTGTGGTTCTTCCACAGACTGAACAGGAATGGTCATAGAATAGGATGGTTCTCCAAGAGTGGTAGGAAAATATCTCACAGCATCAAACTCTTCTTGTGTCACTCTCATTTCTTGATTTGGACTCACTGAGGTTTGACTTCTCCAAAATTCTGGCAGATATTTTGTTTGAAAATTTGATTTGGAGGTGCTTAAATTTCTACTTCTGCTATACGATGGATTTTGACTGAGGCTATTTCTAGAGGGCATATTTGAATAAAGACTGCGATTTGACTGTGAGAAAGACCTGTTATGCTTTGAATATGATGGTGATGGATTTCTAAGTATTGAACTTTTCGAGGCAAAGCTGTTTTCTAAAGAGGACACTTTATTTGACAGATTTTGAGAATCACAAAATGACACTTTTGACTTCCTTAACGTAGAATTATTATCAAGCGACACTGAACTTGCATCATTTAAATAACTGGTTGAGGATTCAGTTCCTTTGTTCAAATTTGATTCACTAAATGGAATTCTATGGCAATTATCTTTCAATGTGGATGTCTCATTGATATCTTTGCTTAATTTTGCCAAACTTTCTGAAATTTCCATTAACCTTAAACTAGTTTCAGTATCAATTTTTTCTATGTCCATTAGATTGTTCCAGAAACTAAACTACAGTTAAAACTCTGAAATACACAAGAAAACTATACAAGGTTACTAGGTATATCTATAAGAAACAAAGTAGGCTAACTGGGGCTGGTCTTGCATTGCAGTTTTATTTTTAAGATCATGTTGATGCTTGTCACACAAATATAAAAGGCCTAGCGTAGTAGATCTACTATTTTTTAGTCTTACTAGGTCTAATAATAGCACAAAAAATGAGAAATAAGCCTAAAAAAGGCAAAGAAAGAAAAGAACTAACAGACTTACATAATAGTTTATTTAATTCTTTATTGTCAAATATTGAATTTTGGCAACCCCTGTCACAATTTTCTTTACAAACAGATCACAAATTCATGTAAATTCAAGACTTTTCTTCTTCAGCATTCTCCAGCCGTATGGTGGCGTCCTTGGTGATAATAGTAAACGGTGACGCCCAAATTCAACACAGTCAAAAATAGTCCAGTCAGAAGCACTAAAGACATTATGCAACAATCGTGATGTGATGCCAAATATTTTGTAAGAGAAACCAACTCTTGCTCATTAATAGAATCTTTCTTTTAGTAAATCAATCTGTTGCTCCATGTGAAATAATATTGACAAAATGTAATGAAAAATGGAGCCTCTAGCTTTCCTTAAGTTTAATAATGCATTTTATAGTTACCCCCCTGTAGCTTTGGGCGACCATTTATGTTCATGTTGCAAATGGTATTGTGATGCAAGGTCTACTTTATGATAAGTATCATGTGGAGGTTATGTAAAA
>NW_008710779.1:285696-289310 GCF_000327385.1 Lottia gigantea | reverse complement strand
AGTTAAAATCAAGTTAAAATTTGATTTACATGTCATAAGAATTCGGTAGCAATCCCAAATGTTGCAGTTGTAGATTTCAGACTGATCTTGCAAATGATCTTAGTTCTTTAAGGTTATAGAGCAATGGTTCCCAACCTTTTTCAGCCCCAAAAATTTGTTTCATCTACATTTCTAGCATGTGATGATGTGAGGTGCTCTCTCAATTCCAAATAAATTGTTCTCCTACACCAGTTGGCCACACCCCTGACATTCGAGTCCCACATCCCTAGGGGGTGAAATCACCCCAGGTTGGGAACTGGGGTAATAGAGACTGCCGTAAGTTGCTGTATAATTCTAGATTTGGCACGAAAAATATACATTTAGATTTGCAGAAAAATTCAAGATCGCAAAGGGGGTCATTTTGACTCATAAACTGCACTGAAATTGAACCCTGGCTCAATATATTCTGTCCTACATATAACATGATAACATGGCTCAATGTAATCCTCAAGTGTTTGCAGTTACTGTTCTCAGGGCTCTGAGAAATCTTCACAAGATCTTATTGAACAAAGCGTTTGATTGGTTGAGTTGTGAACATGCTTTCTTCACAAGTGGCATTAGATTACTGTGAGAGGTAGCCTACATAGCAAATTTACTTTAGTTTAAAGTTGGTTTTGGTACATCACGATTCATAGTCAGTTTGGTTTTTCCCATAGCTATAAATAACTCAATGATAACAAAAACTAAAAGTAGGAAATATTTCCGTAAGTAAAAATGAGTGCTCTTAAGGTATGTAGTGTATGTAACCAATGGTTAAGGTGGACATAGAATTACAAGTTGACTTTATTAGGTAAGTAACGTAAACTTTTACAGATTTTATTATTGTTGGTTGCTAAAATCCTACCCTTCAAAAATGTCGTACAACAGTAATTGGGGAGTCCACAGCTACTATTGAATACTCACAGGGAAAATTAAATAAATCACTATTTTGGTTTCTGTTATGGAATTGTGGGAGCTTTAATTTAACGCCTAACCAGTATTATACTTCTTCATTTCACCTGTTGATGACATTGTAAATTGTTGAAACCTTGTGTAGCCTAAAATAATATAATATTGTGTTCTGTTTTTTATTTCTTTGAGTTTGTCAGTCATACCTTTCATCCAGTTTCTATCCAGATTCCATAGCTTAAATTGTATTGCTACTGTATTTGATATATAAGCCAAATGTATATATGTTAAATGGGAGAAATATTTTTGTCTAAATCAGCTTTTTCTTTATTCATTTCAAACGACAAGTCTATCTAGTAGTGGCTGTTGTTGCGCACTTAGCGTATGCTTAAGTTTTTTGAAACACCTGATGGTGCTACTCTTTAGAGGAGTCTACTTCTATATAACTTTTACTCTAGATTTTGCCATACATACTTTGGACAAGATTTTTATTATCGGAATTCTCTTACTTTGTACAAATTTTTATCTGTAGGCCTACATGATCTGAATGTCTGAAACTTTGATGGAAATTTTATATATGATGTTAGGTGATTTGTAAAAAGTATCAATTTTTAGCTGGACAACATAAATAAAAGCTGAAAGGCCTGAAGAAGACAGAAAAAAAAAGAAAGAATAGCTAAACAGAAAACTGAGGTATGGCCGAAGTAGCTGTGAAAGAATTAACAGATGAAGAAGCTAAAAAATTACAACAGGAAATTGATGATAGGGCGGTAAGATGATAATGTAAAAATCTTTTTTACCATTTCTTTTACCGCTATACGTGGTTTTCATTCCTTCAAAATTTGAACCTCGTATAACACTTTGAGTTCTTTGACATATTCAACCAATAACTCGTATAATAGTACAATATACAAGGTTTTTTGTTTTCATCCCAGAAAAAGGAACATTGATCATAAGATCGGCGTTTTTTCGAGCTTCCAAACGGTACCAAAAATGTCAAAATGACCAAATATGGCATATACAAGGTTTCAAGCGGTCACCCACGATAAATAGATTAGTCTTGATAGGCCCACACCAGCTGATAAAGCTAAATTTAGCTATCAATATAACTTTTGACCTTTGAATTGTATTCATGATTATATTCTTATTCAATGAAAAGTGATTATCATTAATATTTCCCTCATTGCACACTGCATGGAGCATCTCATCTTCTTTAGCACAATTGTGGTTTGGCATATACCAAATATAAAATTTTATGTAGATTTACAAATAAATGGGGTTTATTGAAATTTAGTATTTGAAACAATCTAATTACATTGGCCAATTTTGATGCTTGTTTCATTTTTTTTTATGTGGGTTACTATACTTGAGCTATGAGTCCTTTTTCATTGAAGAAAATACCATGGCCAATCATTGTAACAAAAAATTGATTGGTTGAATTTGTTCACAATCTCAAAAACATGTTTTGCTGATCAATTTCTTCAGATGATGGACAGCATCAGTGGAGTTGCCCACAGAAAATACACAAAATGAATTTCACAGCCCCGCCCCCTAAAATGGCGCAACTGTCCCTTTAAGCACAACTTCATATTCCAAATTAGGCTTTGCATATTTTTTATATTCAAGTTATTAATGTAGAAGGTACAGGAAGTCTAAATATTTGGTTGTTTCATCATATTGAGCTCCTATTACTTATCAAATTTAAATCTGATACTCGGTTCTTCTGCATTCAATAAAAACTAAAATTGTCAGCACGTTCTCATGTGCAATTGTGGCCAATGAGGACTTCATTAATAATATCTTTGTATGAGAATGATGAATACAATATGTTAAAGATTGCCCCAACTTTACAATTTTTGTTAATTATGGAGAAGATGTATATGGACAGCATCAGTGGAGTTGCCCACAGAAAATACACAAAATGAATTTCACAGCATTTTGTTTATCATTGAACTTTATTTCTAGGCTAAGAAAAAACCTGATCTACCAAATTATAGATGGACTGAAACAAAAGAAGATTTAGATGTAGGTAGCTATTTTACAGGATTTTAGACTTTTATCAAAAGAAATGATGTTGAATCCTTAACTTCTATACCAGAAATATTTAGACATCTTTATTTCCTTCAGAAAGTGTGCGCTGAATGCTTGTCCCGATAATTTGACTCTGTCGAAAAATTGTACAGCGTTAAATTGAAAAGTCAGTAAGCGTGCATGCTCTGGCGTTTATGGCATCATGGCATTTTAGGACAATGAGAAGGGTCATAAAATAGCAGACTGTTTTTCTTAATCATATCTGCAATGTTGACATGTGTTTTTTGACCTACACAGTACTTAATTAATTTATACATGATTTGTTTATTTTAGATTCGTATTAAATTTAAAGTTAATTTTAAAATAAAAAGTAAAGATGTTGTAGTGGAATTTAAGAAAACGGTTTGTTTGATAAATTTTGAGTTTATAACAGTGAGAATAATCACCTTTCTTGTTATTCCTTTTTACGGCAGGAGAGAAGAATAAGAACAGGGTATGGATATAAAATGGCAGCAGATTACAATCAATCAATTAGATGTAGGGCTAATGTATTCTTGAGTATATGCAAGGAACCACAGATGTCTGACTGAAAATTGGAATGGTGCAAATTTATGTTATCAGTGTCCAAGATACATATGAAAATTTACAATAGCTTT
>NW_008710779.1:248370-285646 GCF_000327385.1 Lottia gigantea | reverse complement strand
GATAGCTTGATGCCAACTTCATATTCCAAATTAGGCTTTGCATATTTTTTATATTCAAGTTATTAATGTAGAAGGTACAGGAAGTCTAAATATTTGGTTGTTTCATCATATTGAGCTCCTATTACTTATCAAATTTGAATCTGATACTCGGTTCTTCTGCATTCAATAAAAACTAAAATTGTCAGCACGTTCTCATGTGCAGTTGTGGCCAATGAGGTCATCATTAATAATATCTTTGTATGAGAATGATGAATACAATATGTTAAAGATTGCCCCAACTTTACAATTTTTGTTAATTATGTAGAAGATGTATATTTCTTATTTTCTTTATAATAATAAATTGGATCAAAATGAGTTATTTTTCATTGATTAGTAGAATTTGTTTATAAAAGCTCTAAGGAGTGTGAATTATATGCTTAATAGCCCACAGGGTTCAATTTAGAATGAAAAATTTTATTAACAATTTATCACACCAAATTTTAGTTAAAATCAAGTTAAAATTTGATTTACATGTCATAAGAATTCGGTAGCAATTCCAAATGTTGCAGTTGTAGATTTCAGACTGATCTTGCAAATGATCTTAGTTCTTTAAGGTTATAGAGCAATGGTTCCCAACCTTTTTCAGCCCCAAAAATTTGTTTCATCTACATTTCTAGCATGTGATGATGTGAGGTGCTCTCTCAATTCCAAATAAATTGTTCTCCTACACCAGTTGGCCACACCCCTGACATTCGAGTCCCACATCCCTAGGGGGTGAAATCACCCCAGGTTGGGAACTGGGGTAATAGAGACTGCCGTAAGTTGCTGTATAATTCTAGATTTGGCACGAAAAATATACATTAAGATTTGCAGAAAAATTCAAGATCGCAAAGGGGGTCATTTTGACTCATAAACTGCACTGAAATTGAACCCTGGCTCAATATATTCTGTCCTACATATAACATGATAACATGGCTCAATGTAATCCTCAAGTGTTTGCAGTTACTGTTCTCAGGGCTCTGAGAAATCTTCACAAGATCTTATTGAACAAAGCGTTTGATTGGTTGAGTTGTGAACATGCTTTCTTCACAAGTGGCATTAGATTACTGTGAGAGGTAGCCTACATAGCAAATTTACTTTAGTTTAAAGTTGGTTTTGGTACATCACGATTCATAGTCAGTTTGGTTTTTCCCATAGCTATAAATAACTCAATGATAACAAAAACTAAAAGTAGGAAATATTTCCGTAAGTAAAAATGAGTGCTCTTAAGGTATGTAGTGTATGTAACCAATGGTTAAGGTGGACATAGAATTACAAGTTGACTTTATTAGGTAAGTAACGTAAACTTTTACAGATTTTATTATTGTTGGTTGCTAAAATCCTACCCTTCAAAAATGTCGTACAACAGTAATTGGGGAGTCCACAGCTACTATTGAATACTCACAGGGAAAATTAAATAAATCACTATTTTGGTTTCTGTTATGGAATTGTGGGAGCTTTAATTTAACGCCTAACCAGTATTATACTTCTTCATTTCACCTGTTGATGACATTGTAAATTGTTGAAACCTTGTGTAGCCTAAAATAATATAATATTGTGTTCTGTTTTTTATTTCTTTGAGTTTGTCAGTCATACCTTTCATCCAGTTTCTATCCAGATTCCATAGCTTAAATTGTATTGCTACTGTATTTGATATATAAGCCAAATGTATATATGTTAAATGGGAGAAATATTTTTGTCTAAATCAGCTTTTTCTTTATTCATTTCAAACGACAAGTCTATCTAGTAGTGGCTGTTGTTGCGCACTTAGCGTATGCTTAAGTTTTTTGAAACACCTGATGGTGCTACTCTTTAGAGGAGTCTACTTCTATATAACTTTTACTCTAGATTTTGCCATACATACTTTGGACAAGATTTTTATTATCGGAATTCTCTTACTTTGTACAAATTTTTATCTGTAGGCCTACATGATCTGAATGTCTGAAACTTTGATGGAAATTTTATATATGATGTTAGGTGATTTGTAAAAAGTATCAATTTTTAGCTGGACAACATAAATTAAAAGCTGAAAGACCTGAAGAAGACAGAAAAAAAAAGAAAGAATAGCTAAACAGAAAACTGAGGTATGGCCGAAGTAGCTGTGAAAGAATTAACAGATGAAGAAGCTAAAAAATTACAACAGGAAATTGATGATAGGGCGGTAAGATGATAATGTAAAAATCTTTTTTACCATTTCTTTTACCGCTATACGTGGTTTTCATTCCTTCAAAATTTGAACCTCGTATAACACTTTGAGTTCTTTGACATATTCAACCAATAACTCGTATAATAGTACAATATACAAGGTTTTTTGTTTTCATCCCAGAAAAAGGAACATTGATCATAAGATCGGCGTTTTTTCGAGCTTCCAAACGGTACCAAAAATGTCAAAATGACCAAATATGGCATATACAAGGTTTCAAGCGGTCACCCACGATAAATAGATTAGTCTTGATAGGCCCACACCAGCTGATAAAGCTAAATTTAGCTATCAATATAACTTTTGACCTTTGAATTGTATTCATGATTATATTCTTATTCAATGAAAAGTGATTATCATTAATATTTCCCTCATTGCACACTGCATGGAGCATCTCATCTTCTTTAGCACAATTGTGGTTTGGCATATACCAAATATAAAATTTTATGTAGATTTACAAATAAATGGGGTTTATTGAAATTTAGTATTTGAAACAATCTAATTACATTGGCCAATTTTGATGCTTGTTTCATTTTTTTTTATGTGGGTTACTATACTTGAGCTATGAGTCCTTTTTCATTGAAGAAAATACCATGGCCAATCATTGTAACAAAAAATTGATTGGTTGAATTTGTTCACAATCTCAAAAACATGTTTTGCTGATCAATTTCTTCAGATGATGGACAGCATCAGTGGAGTTGCCCACAGAAAATACACAAAATGAATTTCACAGCCCCGCCCCCTAAAATGGCGCAACTGTCCCTTTAAGCACAACTTCATATTCCAAATTAGGCTTTGCATATTTTTTATATTCAAGTTATTAATGTAGAAGGTACAGGAAGTCTAAATATTTGGTTGTTTCATCATATTGAGCTCCTATTACTTATCAAATTTAAATCTGATACTCGGTTCTTCTGCATTCAATAAAAACTAAAATTGTCAGCACGTTCTCATGTGCAATTGTGGCCAATGAGGACTTCATTAATAATATCTTTGTATGAGAATGATGAATACAATATGTTAAAGATTGCCCCAACTTTACAATTTTTGTTAATTATGGAGAAGATGTATATGGACAGCATCAGTGGAGTTGCCCACAGAAAATACACAAAATGAATTTCACAGCATTTTGTTTATCATTGAACTTTATTTCTAGGCTAAGAAAAAACCTGATTTACCAAATTATAGATGGACTGAAACAAAAGAAGATTTAGATGTAGGTAGCTATTTTACAGGATTTTAGACTTTTATCAAAAGAAATGATGTTGAATCCTTAACTTCTATACCAGAAATATTTAGACATCTTTATTTCCTTCAGAAAGTGTGCGCTGAATGCTTGTCCCGATAATTTGACTCTGTCGAAAAATTGTACAGCGTTAAATTGAAAAGTCAGTAAGCGTGCATGCTCTGGCGTTTATGGCATCATGGCATTTTAGGACAATGAGAAGGGTCATAAAATAGCAGACTGTTTTTCTTAATCATATCTGCAATGTTGACATGTGTTTTTTGACCTACACAGTACTTAATTAATTTATACATGATTTGTTTATTTTAGATTCGTATTAAATTTAAAGTTAATTTTAAAATAAAAAGTAAAGATGTTGTAGTGGAATTTAAGAAAACGGTTTGTTTGATAAATTTTGAGTTTATAACAGTGAGAATAATCACCTTTCTTGTTATTCCTTTTTACGGCAGGAGAGAAGAATAAGAACAGGGTATGGATATAAAATGGCAGCAGATTACAATCAATCAATTAGATGTAGGGCTAATGTATTCTTGAGTATATGCAAGGAACCACAGATGTCTGACTGAAAATTGGAATGGTGCAAATTTATGTTATCAGTGTCCAAGATACATATGAAAATTTACAATAGCTTTAATAATTACATCTACTAATTATATTTACAGCATCTGAAAGCAGGATTAAAAGGCCATCCTCCTATTATAGATGGAGAAACATACAATAATATTAAAATAGAAGATTCAACATGGTCAATAAGTGACAATGAATTATTGATTATTATTGGAAAGGTTTGAACTCGTTTTAAATTAACTCAGCTGATCTGGATAGAGATAGGTGATCAATGATTTAAAATTAAAATAAATTTGATAAGAACCGTTATGCTTAAGGTGCGAGTCTTGGTCACTGATCTTTGTCGCTGACTAGAGTCTTGTCAAGAGTTTCACCGACTAGCTGCCTGTACAAGAGGAGATAAAAATCATTTTTCCACTATGTTGATAATTACGTGTGGATCATGCAATTGAAAGGAAATGAATCTTATTGGACGCTCTGTCTTGCAGAGATTAAACATTTGGCGACAAATATCAAGCCATGGTTTACCAATTTTGGGGGTTGATTTGAATCTTCAATATATGCAAATTGTTTTCAGAAGTTCTAAAACGACACCCACATCGCTCAATTCTTTCAAATTTACCTCGAACTGGAAATTTTACTTTCTTTTTCTATATATGTCTTTCCTATATACCACAGAGTCTCAAGAAAAAAACAGTTGTTCAGATTAACTTAGCTAAAAAAATCCCAGTTTCTGAAACTAATGTACGTTTTGTTGAACAAATGAAGAACCTGTCACTTTAAGGATGTGCAAAAGAGTTATAGATCTATTGGCAAATTGTTTATGTATCTCGTTTATCAGATAACAATAGATTATTTCTGATGGACCAATATTTTACAGGTTGATAAAATGAAATGGAATCGTGTATTGAACAAGGATCCAGAAATTGATACTCAAACAGACGATTCAGAAGTAGGAAATTAGCTTACTTTTTATACACCCACATCTCTCTATGTGGACATATATTGTCGAACCCCTGTCCGTCCGTCGGTCCATCAACATTTGCTTGTAAACGCTCTAAATACTAGATTGTTTGATGGAATCAAATGAAATTTGGTATGTGTATACATATTCATAAAACGAAGATCAAGTTCGAATTTGAGCTATTTTTGACCGTTAGAAGCAGAGTTATTGCCCTTGCCCCAAAATCTTTAATATGCTAGTACTCTCTTAGTTTTCAACCGATTTTACCATCCGCATGGTTTGGTTGAAATGTTGAATTATGTCAGCTGACTGTATCCCAGGACATTGACATTTGATTGGTTGAATTGTTAAATTATTGGAGCTGACTGTATCCCAGGACATTGACATTTGATTGGTTGAATTGTTAAATTATTGGAGCTGACTGTATCCCAGGACATTGACATTTGATTGGTTGAATTGTTGAATAATAGGAGCTGACTGCTTCCCAGGACATTGACATTTGATTGGTTGAATTGTTGAATAATAGGAGCTGACTGCTTCCCAGGACATTGACATTTGATTGGTTGAATTGTTGAATAATAGGAGCTGACTGCTTCCCAGGACATTGATATTTGATTGGTTGAATTGTTGAATAATAGGAGCTGACTGCTTCCCAGGACATTGACATTTGATTGGTTGAATTGTTGAATAATAGGAGCTGACTGCTTGCCAGGGCATTGATATTTGATTGGTTGAATTGTTGAATAATAGGAGCTGACTGCTTCCAAGGACATTGACATTTGATTGGTTGAATTGTTGAATAATAGGAGCTGACTGCTTGCCAGGGCATTGATATTTGATTGGTTGAATTGTTGAATAATAGGAGCTGACTGCTTCCAAGGACATTGACATTTGATTGGTTGAATTGTTGAATAATAGGAGCTGACTGCTTCCCAGGACATTGATATTTGATTGGTTGAATTGTTGAATAATAGGAGCTGACTGCTTGCCAGGACATTGACATTTGATTGGTTGAATTGTTGAATAATAGGAGCTGACTGCTTGCCAGGGCATTTTGACTGGTTTAATTGTCAAATTATTGGAGCTGACTGTATTCCAGGACATTGACATTTGATTGGTTGAATTGTTAAATTACTGGAGCTGACTGTATTCCAGGACATTGACAATCGATTGGTTGAATTGTAAAATTAATCAAGCCGATTGATTGGTTGAATTTATTTAACTTGTTATTTCAAGCAGGTTAATCCAATAAGATTGTTTTTTTTTTTTTAGTTATCAGATGATTCGGATCCCAAAACTGGTATGTTAGAAAGACTGCTGTCTGGTCAAGAAGAAAATATGACGTCTGATCAGAGACAAAAAAAAAGAGAAAGCATTATGAAGAAGTAGGTCATGTTTTAATTCTAAATTGAATTTCTGTGGCCTTGAACTTGCATGCCTTATTTCCTTTTACACATGGATATGAATATCATTTTTTGCAGATTAGATGCAGGAAAAGTAGCACCCAAGTCCCATTGGTGTACATTTGTCTAGGACTGTATTCTGTAAATAAAATATAAGATTTTATGTCTTTTAAAGGGAAAGGGTGTGCCAATTCCTTCAAAAATATCTCAAACTAGAAATTTCATTTTCTATTTCTATATATATATGGCAGTGTCTCAGGAAGAGATCTTATCAAATGTGGATAATTCTGGACACACATGAATTTGAAGGCTCAAGTTTTGACGGTGAGCTGACTAAGGTACAATTGGTAAATAAATAGAGCATCTGTCCCTATATCTGTTAATATATTAAATATTGAATTACCAACAGACACATTATTATATTCACTTAATTTGCTCGTATCTTTTTTAGATTTGAAAAAGATTACCCAGGAATAGATTTTGCAAAGTGTATATTCTCTGAAGATTGATTTAATTTGGAACTTAATCATGTGTAGATGCAATGCTTTGCATAGTTTTTTGCCTTCATTATTTTTTGAAAATGCTCCATTATTACATTATGTATTCGAAGATAGTCTTTCTTAAACTGTCCTTCAAAAGAAACTTCTGATCCTTAAATGTTGGACATGTAGAAACCTGCCTCAAGTTGGAAGATTATACAAAATTTTTGTATGAGCCTGCAACACAGTGGTTACTTCAAACGAGGGGAGCCTGAAGTTGTTATAATATAAAAGCTAATAAAAAAAAAAGTAACGAAAGTTTGGGCAAAGGCCCAAATTACAATTTTGGAAGTTCTTTACATTTAAAAATGTAATTTCCCAAATACTTTCCATCAACCCTCCCTAGAATGGATTTGAAAAAATTTGGCCCCCGGCTCCTCCCAATCCAAATATCTGCAGCCACCACTGCTGCCATTTGCTGTCAATAGATTAAATATGTAGTTATATATTTAGAATTGGAGACAAATATCCTAGTCCTAAGTTGTTTGTACATTAAGTTGGATTTTGTAAATTATGTAGAAGATGTACATTTCTTATTATAGCCTAATGGCATATTAAAATAAATTGGAACAAAGATTTGTCTACACCTATTTTTTTCACCACACGCAAAATGAAATGAAATTAATGGAGTTTTACGTCCTACTTTTCTGCAGCATGTGGGCTAATGAAGTCGGACAACACCATGTAGGGTACAATGAAGAAAATTTTGTCAGGACAGCAACATTAGCCAGCTCTTTTTTCGATTGCCGACTGATGGTTTTTTGTCCCATCCAAATGACTAAACGGTTGATAAATATGAAGGTATCATCTCCACTTATGCCTGGATTGAACCCTGAACCTTCAGGTTAGTTCAGCACACTTAGAACCAATTCTGATCTCTGTTCCAACATTATTGAAATCTCTGTTGATTCCCTTAATCCCATACATGCAGAACTCACTAATCAAGCACCCACAGGAACTTTTACAACTAGAATGATCTGATTACAGTCAGCACCATTCATCACATTTAGTAATTGGTTTTGTTGCTTTACACAGAAAACTCTTAGATGTGGAAATAGCATGCCTATATTCTCCATGTGTCAGAATGAGCAAAAGCTTGTCTACTTTTACCCCATATTTCAGTCAAGTCCTTATTTAAGCTCTTTACTATGCCCCAAAACTTTTTGTAGCACAATTCCTCTTATATGAATCAGCTACAAAGTTGTGCTTGCACTTTTTTGTCCTTAGTTAAGAGCTAGTTAAAACAACATAAATCTAAGAATATAGCTGTAATCATTTACAATTATACACTAAAAAAGTATCAAAATGGAATGTACCAATCTAATTATTTAAAATTGTTTTTAAAGGGACAGATGCGCCATTTTTTTTCACCAATCATACTTTTTTTTAAGCTTAGTCAATCAGTAATAATGTTCACAGCTCACCCTCGAAATTTGAGCTTTCATATCATTGTGTGTCCAGAATAATCTTTGAATGTTAAAAGTTGTCTTTTTTTTTAGACACTGCCATATAATATAGATATATATATGTTTTTTAAGGGATAATGCGATTTTGGTACATTTCTGTACTTCTGAAGACTATTTCCATACATTCAAAACTCAAATCAAACCCCAAAATGGTGCATCTGTCCCTTTAAGATTTTGGCATTGCCCAATGCAAATTAATTTTAATAAAATTGGGCTAGACATATCACATAAAATCAGTGGAACAGAATGTTGTCATTTACACACATCATGTTATTGCCATATATACATACAAAATCTTTGATTCTTTCAATTTCTGTTTTCCACTGCTTTTTGACCAGAGCTTGACACATTGAAACATGAAATTTACACAGTAACAGAATCTGATACTTCACATCCTTTAATTACCTTACCTAAAGGCCCAACAGATATTTTTTGGCAATCGTTAACAATAATTATTAACAAATATACTAAATGTGCTAGGAGCTATTATATATATAACAAGAATATAAATAATTTCTAACAAAATAAGAAAATATATCATATATAAGTAAGTACCATGTAAAAACAGGCCGAACAAAATTTCAAACCTAAAGTGGTGAACCAGTTTAAAGTTGCCATCCCATGTATATATCTTAATGTTCAGATTTATGTCATGATAGGTCAGTGATATTCATAACTGAACACAATGCATAATCGCCACAAAATTGAAAATGTTTAAGGAAAGCATTGTAACATCTCCATGAATGCAATAAAAGTAAAATGCACCAAGCCCATAAATTTTATTAGAAACATGCAATGGGAAGGCAATATTGTTGCATATGAAGCAGTTTGAGGTGGACTGTTACAGAATATGCAATTTTATGGATGTTTTCTTGCATTTTTGCAATGTACGAGTGATATTTTTATAATATTTTATAATTTTTATATTATTATAAAAATAGCTTGTTTGAGCCATTTGTGCATTGCAATCTTTTTTTTTTATCTGGGATGACAACTTTAAACAAAACTTGATATTTTCATTTTCCCATAAACATCTATTTCCCACAATCATCTATTGAGCATCAAATTTCAAATCAGAAAAAAAATGATTAATTAATGAATATTAACAGGTTCGTCCCATAATAATGGGTATTTATTACTATTAGAACCGGTAGGCCGATACCAAATAAATGGTGGACCGGGTAGTTTAGCATCACTGCTATAAACAGCACACTGTTTAAACTGACATGGTGTTTCTCTCCAAGCATATCGTACACCCAATATATCATCATCACAGATAGAATATATAGTAATAGAAGTAGATGTTGATGATATTATTGGTGTAGGTAGCCACCATGATTTACCTGCTGTACATGATTTACTTCCACCAATAGAACAACATAGCTGAAATATAGATGGTAGAAATTTGAGCTCAAAGGTAATATAGGCCTACACAAAATTAAAATTAGACAATTTCAGATAAGATCAAACTTATGTTCTGTTTTTTATTAGCTTTTATTTTTAATATATCCTCTTTAGTTAGGATCTAAAGACGGGCCTCTTAAACATTCGTCACAATAACCTTTTCACCTAACCAGATGAGCTCTGCTTTAACCTATCAAATTCCTTGTCTCTCTCACAAAATCCCTGCACAGGATAGGGCAGATATTTGATGGGTTAGGTAAGGTCAAAAGGTTATTGTGACGAATGTTCTAGAGGCCAATCCATCCATTAATCCATCAAATTTGTCTTTAATATCTTCTGGTCCAAAACATTTGATTCTATTCTATCCTCTGATTGTGAAAGTTGTCAGCTGGAGTAGGGTCAGAAAAACTTGACCCAGTTTTATGGGGATTTGATGGATTCAAGAATACGAAATATTGTTAAAAACCAGAACCTTCGGAGGTGGAATAATATATAAAATCCCATAAAACAGGGCCAGGTTTTTCTGACCCTTCTCCAGCTGACAACTGTCACAATCAGAGGATAGAATAGAATCAAATGTTTCAGATTATTTGACAAGTATACTTTGGTTTTGATATTTGGTATTTGAAAATTTTTGCAAAAATTGCTGAAAATGCTTTGTAAATTTTGTAAAAATATAAAGAACTCACTTCAACACCTTCAACATTCCTAATTTCTAGAGAAACATCATATTCTAGTTGTACTTGTTTGGATGATAAAGAAATTGTTGTTGGTAAAGGTCCAGACCATTGTTTAACTGATGTATCATTGTAAGCTATAGCTAATCCACTTAAAGTCAGTCTGTTACCCACATCAACCTTATCTCTTGGATGTATACTGAAAATAATTTCACAATGTTATGCTATAATGGAAGTAACTAGAATGTGTCTTGACTAAAATCAGAGACACTATCTTGGTAACAGAAGTCCTCTAGATGGAATACCCTTATTTGCTTTCATTGTTCCTGGCTGCATTGCACTTAATAAAAATCCATAATCTGTTTCATTTTTGGGTGTAAAACCAGGCACTGAATTCTAATTCTGATAAAACATTCAGACAACTGCTATTGAGCTGTTAACAACAGGGAAAGCAAATCTGTAGATGACTACACTTTAAGTCAGGGGTTTCTAAAGGGTAATATTGAAATTTTAGTGTGGTAATGAGTCTAGTGTACAAGTTATAAATTGGACAAGTTGTTCTTTTCAGTCAGGCTATATTCTTCGAAATGTAAAGTTTTGCATGGAAAACCTGCAAAGTCAGAAAATGGTAAGAATTTATAGGGGAAAGGGGATAATGCAATCGATCAAGAATCCTGAAAGAGGTAAGAGAAAGAAGAAAGTTGAAAACTCCCCACTTTTGGTTGCTCTTTTGTTAAAGATAGACTTGATTGTACCTTCCATAGGGCGAAACAAAATCAGGCAAATCCATGGCAACGGCCATAAACACTTTAGGCATCTTCTTATTAGGTACATAACCAAAATCTGCTGTTTGATGCCATCTTATATCAGTAAAACCTGTTGTTACAGTTGGATCAGGTCTATTTGCTGCCAACTGAAATAAGAAACAATATCTATGGTTTTTGCAGCCCATATATGTACTAAGCAATATGTAGTCAAACCCATCCAGCCCTAAACTTTATTTGCTATCCTCTTATCTGAGAACCTCATCGTTAATTGTGATGAATCTGATTTTCTAGACAGATTTTTCAAGTTTTTTACGGCAGTCCTGTTCTAATGATGTTATTTGTATGCAATCAATGTGTTCTTGTTGGACCCGTTCTTGATAACAAGATGTATTGTGGGAAATCAAAACTTAAAGAGACTGTGATCACGTTGCTCTACTTTGGATTTTGTTATCCCACTTTCAACATTGTTATCAAGAAACAGGTTCTATAAAATATCCTAAGATTGATTAAAAATCAAGCAAAAAAAAAAACCTAGTTAGATTACAATGGAGAAGAAAAATACCAGACAAATATAGAAACAAAATTGTAATGTAATTTTAAACTAGATTGGGGTGAACAACTCACTTGAACAAAACCAAAGGGAAAGACAGGATCTGTATTACCACTAGAAGAAAATTTCAATCTCCAATCATCAATCATTGAGGGAAATGTACAGTTATACAGATTGACATTGGTTACTTGATTAGCTTCACCTAAAACACCAAAATCATTCAGTAGTCTTTAACTTCAGGAAAAAGAATAAAGTCATTTCATTGTATACAAGGGGATATCTACAAAATGCCTGAGGAGGGGTCAAAAATGAGAGGCATCTCTCCACAGTGTGACCCAGGGGTCTTTCAGAGGCCCCCCAGAAGGCAACAGATTTAAGATGAATTTTGAGATAACAGACCCCAAGGGGAGGTAATGGACCAATGGCCCGCCCCCTAAATACACTACTGATAGTATATGATGTGCAAATCAAGCCCTTTCTTGGCAAAGTACTGCTTATTATAAACATAAATATATGTGGCAGCGGAATTACTCAGTTGGTAGAGAGTTGTTGTCGTCTGCTAAGCAATGAAGTATAGTATTCAATCCTTCTCATGGTAAGTCAAATTTTGATGCCACCACCAGTGCTTCCTAAAGCGCTTTCCACATAAATGCTTTTTTATTATTTCTGACAGCGAATATTACAAAGTAAAAAAAAAAACATGGACTTACCTTGATACCATATAGCACCATATATGGTCATGTTTAAAAATGGATGTATCATAGCATTCCATAGATCACTATTACCCATAGCTAAATCTTCATTTCCATCTGTCCATTCTTTAGATCTTTAAATAAACAATTCCTATATTTATACACCAAAACACAGAGCAAAACATACAGATTTTCATTTTAATAAGAATACTTGTAGCTTCATTATCTATCATTCCAATTACCCATCTCAGGTCCTGAGTTACTGTGAGGGTGAGGGTTCATTTGCCACGTAGAAAAGTGGTTTGCAGCCCCAGTTGTACCCCCACTTTATTTTCAACAAATCTAAATGTCTACCTTTTTTCTCCAAAATATGTGTCAGAATGCACAAAATCTATTCATTTTTTTTACAATTTTCTTGAGAGAAGCCTATAAGACGCTCTTTTGAGAGACTTGCGACTATGACACCACCAAAGAGTAGCCAAAATTTGAAATCTGCCTCAGAAGTTGTCCCCTCATTGAATCAGTCTGTCCCCTATTTCTACCCCCAGTCTTGGAAGACTGGCTCCATCACTGTTACTGTGATTCAAGAAAAACTCATCAGGATAATGATGTTACTATTTTGAATTTTTCTGGATCTGGTTAAATGGTGCAAATAAAAGCTTTCAATTACCCCAATACAATATCGAAACCCTGTAATATTTGACACTGACAATGGGAAGCTCTAATTGCATAAATCAAATATGAAGTATGCACATTATACAACTGAGATGAAGGTTGGTGCTTCAAGAAGTTTTAAAAATTCTTGTCTGGTCACTAGTGTGACATCATTCACTTAAGCTTTTGTGATCGCTGTTGAAAGGATGAACTAGATTTTGGTGCCAAACGAAGCTTATAAATCAACATACATTTATTTTGAGGAAGAGTTTGAATATATAAATTGTTAGTCTGAATTCTTACATCAAACTAAAAGTAAAGGAAAACTTACACTTTGTAGCTACCTTCTTCTTTAAGACCACAATTTTGTAAAGCATCTTTTGATGACCAAGCTTCTACTGGAGTGCCACCCCAATCTGTAGCAATCATACCAATAGGATATTGTCTACTATCATACAAGTTTCTACCATACAACCAGCATACAGCAGAGAAATACTTCCACGGAGCAAACCCAATAGATTCTACAAAACACAGGCCCAACTTTAAATATTTTTTTATAATAATTCAATTAACAAAATACAAAGCGAATGCTTGTCAAAAACTTTCAGATCCAACTTAGCACACAGATTGATTGTTGTTATTGCGGTGTCAGAAGCAGATGAGAACATAGTTTCATAAAAGCACTGGCCTAGGTCAAAAAATAAAGATTAATGTAAAAACGAGGTGCAAGTTAAAAGTTAGTATAATTAGATATTACATTAATTGCAGTGATATTATTGATAGAATTTGGACTTGTGAATGGAAAGCCATAAACTATCTGATAACAGGTCCAAGTTCTGCAAACAAAATGCATCCTTTTCAATATGTCAAAAATCTTTTAAAGTAATATATTAAATCTTATACTTATGATTCAATACCCAAATAATTCATGTATATCTGGATGTATTGGATGAATGCAGTTAGACGCTTGCTTGCTATCCTGAAGGTCTATGGTTCAATCCTGACATAGGTTATGCAGGTAAGAAGGACTGACATTGAAAAAACGTTTAGTCGTTCAGATGGGACAATAAACCGTGGCCCCATGTGCTACAGGCTGTCCACGTTAAAGACCCCTCGACAGTTGGAAATTCAAAAAAGAGCAGGCTAATGCTGCTGTCCTGGCAAAATTTCTCTCATTGTACCCTGCATGACATTCCCTCTCTTCATGCCCACATGGTGCAGAAAAGTAGGATGTAAATCTCCATTCATTAAATTTCATTTAATAATGAATTTCTAACGTTAATTTCCTAACAGTAATATTTGAAGATTGATATTTAGAAATAACTTACTTTGATTTGGTAAAGACCAAGGTTCTTGTATTGTTATCAAGTCATATTCTGGTTTGTTAGATTGTGTTTGTAAAACAGTAAGCACTCGGACATTGGGGTACTTAGATGCTTCATTTGCTAGATCAGTTCCATTGAATGCCTAAAAATATAAAATTCATAAGAAATTATTTCAAAATTCTTAGTTAATAGCCCAGTGCAAACCTGGATTCAAGTACTTAAAGGGATATCCAATGTTGAGCGATTGAAATTGTAGGGATAAAATTCACTGGAGGAGAACTGCATAGATATCAATAGTAACTTCCGGTAGCTCCCGTCTAGTGATGTCATAAAATACGTTAGTTTTAGTGGAATTGCAACCTACAATTTAAAGTCAACACTAGACATGGATTCTGTATGACGCGCTGTGAACGTCACCAGTATGTGACCTTGGTATAAATTTGTTTAGATTAAAATGGAGACTGACGAAGAACTAAAAATTGTAAGCTCATTTTTATTATATTGCTGCTAATCATACCTCCATTATTCCCAACTTTAATCTTTATATGTATCTGTAATTACCTGTATCAAAGTAAACTGCATATTAGATTGTCCAGAACATAACCAAACATCACCAAATAATACATATGCAATAGATATTGAACCTTGACTGGATATGGCTGTTATTGTAAACTCATCAGTTCGATTTTCTGGATCTAGGGACACTTTCCAAACACCATTGACGCCGTCTGGACCCAAACTAACTATACTTTTATATATCTTTTCTGTATCGCTCATTTTTACTATAATTCTTTCTCCTATATTAGGGGAATAACCCCAGATAACGGCTTTATGAGGCGCTCTTTGTAGCACCATATAATTTTCATAATAACTAGCAAAGTTAAAAGATTTAGGTGTAGGTTTTTGTTGATTTTGACCCGTCTCCTTTTCTTCTAAAACTGTATCTGGAATGATTGAATATGAGCAGCTGATGAAGAGTAAAAGTTTCTTGTCTTGTTTAAGCTTCTCATTCGATCAGTGGCGGCACTAACAGTCCGTGACTCGGAGTACAAATTAGAGGCAGACCAACTTAATTGGGGACAACTGTCGCAGTTGAAATTCAAAATGCCGCTGCTTTGTGGAAGCTCATAGGCGGAAGCCTACCATGGATCATTTGAGAGACTTCTCCCTGATTTCACTAATCTGAACCTTATCTTTTTTCTGAAACCTGATCTGTACATATGTTTTGTAATGTCAGTAGAAAACTTACATGGATCTTGAGACATCTGAACAACTTGAGTATTAGTGAATTTGATCAACAAAAGACATGACAGTACTATAAATACTTTCTTCTCCATTTTTGCTCTTTTTAACTACTGTTTTTAAAGAAAATAAATAAATAAATGAATATAAATACCATCATATATAAAACATGATATACCAGTAGGCCTACCTGGTAAACTTCAAGTCAAAAGTGTGACATGCTTCGAAATTTAGATGCATGGTTCAAATGTAAAAAAAAAAGGCTGAGTGATGTCAGTTTATGGGAAATAATTTCAGTACAAATCACTGAAAATTTGAGATAAATCTGAATTATGACCCCATGTAGAGGAATATGTCTTTACTTAATGCAAATTCTTTGAAAACCTTGTCTACTTAGGCCTATCTTTCCCAAAACAAATAATATGCGTTTAAAACTTTACTTTACAAAGTCTAGACCTGCATGCTCTGAGTCTGAGAAGACAATTTTTTTTCTAATCCAATTTTCTCATCTTTTTTTTTGAATGGTTCTATGCCAATATGTTTCAGGAGACAAAGAATAAATATCAAATATCTGTCCAGGGGCCTACTTTGGTGACCTTTGTAGGGTACCCTGCAAGTACAAGGAAGTTGGTCTTGGACTTGCAACTTGTCCATCTGCAAAATGTAAGACTACTCTGGGTAGCCTACGCCTACAGTCCCACTCTCAAAATGAGAGCAATAAAAGAGCCTATAGACATGCCATAGATTAAATGACAATAACTATTAACATAGCATAGTAATTACCAGATCATCTAATGTGATTCCGTTTACACGTTATAATTAATGATAATATAATAATTAAGGCTGGTAAAATGTTCACACCTGACTGAACAAAAATATTTCCAGGTAAGTCATGTGATTGCTTGTCACGTGAATCAATATTTTGAAGAGGGCGCTTTTGAGGGAAATCCCTGCGATGACGTCAGAGGGCTTTCCAACAGCAGGTTGTAAATAAAGTGAAAACAACAACGTAGACAAATTTTATTTATTGCAAAGAATATTGGTAAAAAAAAACATGTTGGACTTTGCAATTTTTGCTGTAACGTTTTTCATGATGCTTGTCGGAGCTGTCATTTACCTAATGCCGGTAAAAAAATCTAAAAATACATTATTTTCTCTGCAAGGCCTAGATCTACTCTAGAGTACTGCAGTTCAGGTTACATTGCTCAAGTCACAAGTCGAGTACGAAGTCTAACAAGGAAAGATCTATCGTGGCCTTATCCATTGTTTGCCTCCAAAGACCAGCGAGAATCAGAATACTTACCAAAATTTTGCTGAAATATTCTAGATTGATAAACATAACACAAAAAAAAAATCATCAATTGCACAACTTGAAGTGGGGAGTGGCCAAATAGCAACTGTGCCAAAATTTGCAACTCAGCCTAGGCCCAAGGCCACAGTACAATTTTGTTTGTTTGCATACCAAAGTAGTCTGTATCTGTATCTTCTTCACTTCTTCTGTATCTTCTACCTTCTTTGATTCAGTCTTTTACATTTAGGCACTCCACTCAGGTAAAGGGGTGGTCCATCCATATGTCGATAATTTTATAGTATTGTGATCTGATTCAGTTAACAGTGACATAAAATTATACAAGAAATTAAAGATTAAGTGAAATTACATCTGTTTGTTATTTTAGAGCTCCAGAAAAGCAACATCAGTTCCTGGTTTGGACCCAACTACCAAAGAGTAAGTAAAAAATGTTGCTTCTAAAAAAATGCTAGTTGTAAGCTTGAAGGAAAATATTTAAAAAAAGTAAATAAAAACTTCATCTGCAAGTCAGTGTTCAATTTAAACTAACAAAATTTATTAGCAATTAGTCAAACTCAATTTTTAGTTTTGTCTAATGAATTTCAGTTTTGATTCCTATTTCCTAAAATTTGGTAGTAATTGAAAAAATCTGTTGAAATTGTAACCAAGTTTTCTCTTTTTAGGGATGGTAACTTGAGTGATATTGGTAGAGCTGGAAGCCTACATGAGTTCTTACTAGATTTACATGGTAGATTTGGTGACATAGCTTCTTTCTGGATGGGCAGACAGTTAGTGATTAGTATAGCTTCTCCTGAGTTGTTTAAACAGCACCAGAATGTATTTGATAGACCAGGTAATATGTCTATCCTGAAAAAAAAAAGTAAAAAATAATTCTCCTTTTTGAATACTTATCTAAGATTTTACTCAAATTTGAAGCAGCTACAGGTTCTGATGGTATCGAAGAAAAATATCTCAATCTATTCTTTAAGGCACAATGTTTCTAGCATTATCACTTTAATCACAAATTTTACCTTTTCTTGATGCAGGGGGCAATTGATATGCAGTGTGCAGTGAGGCCCTTTTGGCCAGGACAGCATAAGCCTTTTCTTTGTTGATTCCCAACTCTTGAGGGATCTTTAACAGTCACAGCCTGTAGCAGACAGGGCCTTGTTTTATTTTGATAACTTGATTCTTTGAGAGCAATTGATAAAAGCTATGAATTTGATTTTTGACATCATTGAAAATTATGACTGTTTGGTACTTTTGTAGTTGAGTTATTTAAAGTGTTTGAACCTGTTATTGGTGAGAGGAGTATACAGTATTGTAATGGTAATGATGGTCGTGCCAGAAGACAAACATATGATAAAAGTTTTAGTCATCATGAATTATTCTCATATTCTCCAAAATTCCAAGAGGTGAGCTTCCAAAAGCTCAATTCAGTATAAAGTTGCAATTTTCAAGTTTGATTCACTTGAAAATTGCAACTTTGAACTGAATTGAGCTTTACCAACTGGTGAATCAAATATTTTGACAAATATATCTATTTACTGATCGAACAATAAAAAAATATTTTAATGATAAAATAGTGCTCAATACATTAATTGAAGAGAGATATACAAATATTTCAATAGAACCTGAAACATGTTGTTACTCAGAGTTCCACTCTGTGCTATACTGTTTTTATGTTTATTGGTAATATTAATACAATTTGTATTCAGGTTGCAGACAATTTGGTGAAAACATTAGAAAATAAAGTAAAGGAGGAACATTTATCTTTAAACCAGTATATGATAGCCTATGCTTTCAAAACAGTTATGAATTCATTATATGGTGATGCGATGGATGATGAAAAAGATATTATTGCTATGCGAGGTCATTATGATATTGTAAGTTCATTTCTGATCATTATGATATTTTATGTTCATTTCTGATCATTATGATATTGTAAGTTCATTTCTGACCATTATGATACTGTAAGTTCTTTTCTGACCATTATGATATTGTAAGTTCATTTCTGACCATTATGATACTGTAAGTTCTTTTCTGACCATTACGATATTGGAAGTTCATTTCTGACCATTATGATATTGTAAGTTCATTTCTGATCATTATGTGGGAGCCGTGGTGGCTCAGTGAGTTAGACGCTTGCTCGCTAACTTGAAGGTCCAGAGTTCAATCCCGGCATAGGTCGAGATAATACCTTCATTTCTGACCATTATGATACTGTCCGTTCATTTCTGACCATTATGATACCATCAGTTCATTTCTGATCATATTGATATTTTATGTTCATTTCTGATCATTATGATATTGTAAGTTCATATCTGATCATTATGATATTTTATGTTCATTTCTGATCATTATGATATTTTATGTTCATTTCTGATCATTATGATACTGTAAGTTCATTTCTGATCTGATCTGATCATTATGATACTGTAAGTTCATATCTGATCTGATCATTATGATATTTCTGATATTTTAAGTTCATATATGATCATTATGATACCGTTAGTACATTTCTGACCATATTCTCTAATATTATGGCTTTGTAATGTCATTTTGATACTGTGTATGTAAGTTTCTGACCACAGAAATCTTTTTCATTGCCAGTGCTGTAAGTTTGAGGGGCTGACATGGAAAAAGTGTGATTGGGACAATAAACCTGAGGCCCTATGTGCTACAGGCTGTGCATGTTTAATATTTGACTTAAATTGCTAATATTTTGATTCAGATGTGGTCGGAAATGGAGAAGAGGATAGCTGATCCCACTGTACCCGAAGATGGTAGTCCTAGGGCCATATCTCTTAATCTTGGTAAATATAGTTAAAAATGTCTCTTTACATTTGGAGGAAAAAATCTAGCCGTGGTACAGCTTATTAGCTGAAGCTATATTCATGAACCAATAATATTCTCTGCTATTATGTAGTCTGCAGAGGTCAATTATTATTCAATTGCTTTCCTATCCCATACTCTGCAATTATGTAAATAATTCAGTTTTGACCATTATATTTTATTAAATTTGATGCTGAAGTATTGATGAATTGAAGTCATATATCTTTCTCAAGAAATCGGGCCCTACCTGTTGCTGATGTGCCATTGTCACGTTTAGGGCCAGATTCAAAAGGTCACATTTTATGAGAGTTGCTCCAATCCAATTTAGGATCGTTAGTTTTTGAGGATTTATTTTTCTTTGATTTGTTAATATTTGATTGTATACCTACCAGAAGTCAATTTTGATTAGTGATACAGGTACGAATAGTGTTGGGTCCACTAGGTAAAAGTGTATGTACATGACTAAATATCTTTAACAGCATTGAAAGAAATGAGAAAGATTGTACAGAACATTATAGATTTTCGTAAGAAAAATGGTAAAAAATCTGAAGACTATTTATTAATTGATCGTATTGTTGAACATATGAAAACTGAAGATGGAATTTTTTCGGAAATTCTGACTTTTCTAATTGGTGGATTCCATACTGCTGGCAATTGTAAGTACATAACAAAATATAGCTAGGCCTCATCAATACATAGATAACAGACATTGTATACCTCATTTTGATTGACTAAAATTAAAATTTGCCTAAAAATTCAAATTGGTAAAATATATTTTATTCCGTTTGTTTTGATGTTCTGATCATCTCTCAACGTTTACGAATTGTTACCTTTCCTTATTCAGTGTTGACATGGGCAGTCTATTTCCTTGCTACACATGAAGAGGTTGAAAAGAAATTACTAAAAGAAATTAAGAATGTTCTTGGTGATGATGATATTAGTGCTGACAATTATGATCAGTTGAAGTAAGTACAAGTATCTATAACATCAGTAGAAGTCTGATCACAGAAAACTTCCACACTTCCACAAACTTTCATGTCCACCCTTAGTTTCGTTCCCCTAGTTTCTGACTAGGGGGTACATCATACATATTATCCCCCTCTCAAAAATAGCCATTAATGAAAAATCAATTCATTTATACCATTGACCTGGATGTCATATTCACTTCATTTATTCAATTGACCGCTATAGTTCGTAAATATATAAATAAATATAATCGATCATCTTGATATATATCGATAAGGAAATTGGCCGACGAATATCTCTAGCATCTGGGTATCTATATATTGCACATTGGAGGTAGCTTCAAGAGATAATAGAAGGCCTATATCATGTTGCCCATATAGTTTGAATGATTATTGCATTATTCAGAGTCAGGGCAGAATAACTAATAGTTTATTTCCTTTAAATTGTCGTTTCAATCTTCAAAAAACAGTTCCTTTGTCCTACAAACTGACCCAAAACTATATCTGCGATCAAAATGGCTAATTTCAGGTACACTAAACAAATAATTGATGAAACAATGAGGTGTGCTGTTGTAGCGCCATGGGCTGCACGATACCAAGATTTTGATTCAGAACTTGGTGGCCATAAAATACCAAAGAAGGTGAGATAGTTTTAAATATTAATACTTTGACTTTAAGCTGTTTGTATTTTTGATAATTTAAATGTGTTTGACCAATCATACTTAAAGTCTCTGAAACTGGAATATTTTTGCTGAGCTAATCAGTAATAGTGTTCTCAGCTCACGGCCTTCAACTCCATGTGTGTCCAGAATTATCTGCTTTCGAATGTTAAAATGACGACTCATCAATTTAAGATACTCTGTAATATATAGAAAAAACATATATAGAAATAGTGAGTAAAATTCCTAGTTTGAAGTATTTTTAAAGGAATTATGATTTGCTTACATTTTTAGTACTTCTGAAGACTATTTTTACTTATATTCAAGCCTAAAATCAAACCTCAAAATGGCACATCCATCCGTTTAAATTTAGCATATTTCTGTCATTCATTCTGTGTTTTTCTTATTGAGCACAAGTTTGATGGAGTATTATCTTTGTCTTTATAAATAGCTATAATGTTAAGTGATATGCATGCTTTTCTCTTGTTGAAAATATCTGCTTCAAAACATCAATTTGGTATTGTAGACTCCAGTGATTCATGCATTAGGTGTTAGCTTACAAGATGAAAGACAGTGGCCTCAACCGAAAATGTAAGTGAAACATAAATTGATATTGAGTTTTTTTCATACATAGTTTAAAATAACTGAATATAAGAACAAGGTAAAATTGTTTTGAAAGCTTTTGATACCTGTTGAACTGTTTGGATGGCCCTTCATGAGTTTTGGCAACTGACTTCAAACTTCATTTTGATACGCCCACAAATATATTTTGGGCGTATTTTGTATTCACTTAGACGATCCGTCGGTCAGGCTACAATTTTTTACAGATTCTTTTGATTTTTATTTTGTAGGTCAATGTCATTATGAAGATGATCCCTATCGCATTTTGTGATGATCTGATAATTTTTCACCTGTTTATTTTCAGTTTTGATCCAGAACGATTCAATGAAGAAAACATCAAGAAGAGACCACATTTGGCTTTTTCACCTTTTGGATTTGCTGGAAGGCGAGTATGTCCTGGTCGGAAATTTGCCTACTTAGAAAGCGCAATCTGTTTGGTATCACTGTTCCGCAGATTTAAGTTCCATTTAGTAGAAGGTCAAGTTGTTCAACCCGTTTTTGGACTGGTCACTCATTCTGAAGATGACATTTGGGTGACAGTCTCTAAGAGAAAATAGGATAGGCCTATGTTTCTTTGAGTTGAAATGATTGTGAGTTCGTCCACGCATATGTATGTTTTTGATTGGCTATCAACTATAATGCTTGCTTTATAATTCTATTATGATATAAATCATGTAATTTGATACAATTAATATGTATGTATGTTGAATTTGAATTATCCTAAAGAGGCCCTTACACCATAGCATTCACAACTTGCTATGGTTGCTAATAAACAATAGTGGACATGAGTTTAAAGATTGGTTTCCGTATTTTTTAGTTTTGAATTAAGCAAACTATTTGATTAATTGGTGTTTCTAATGAAATATCATGTATTCTTAATCATATCATTATTTTCTTATTGCATATAATTGGGTTTTAACCAATCATAAATGTCCATGTATGTACAGTCAGGATAAACAAAAAAAGACTTTTTGACCTTTCTCGATCAGTCACTCATTGGAATTCTGCTGGTAATTCTCTCTAATTAAGCTAATTATGAATTAAATATGGACATGTGAGACAAACTGGTATTTTCCAAGTAATTATAACACCTCTACTTTCTATTCATATAAGTATTAGCATTTTCATTTTCATAAATAAAAATAAGGAAACCCATCTTTAAAACGTTACTCTCATGCAACTGAGTTGTGAGTAGACTTTTATATCCATGACCAATTTCATTATTCGTATTCATACAAAAATGGATAATAAATAACTATGGTATAAGGGCATTTTTAGGTCAGTGGAAGACATACCTAAGCAAGGTTTTACTTGGTATGCTTATGAATGTGGATTTGGATTTTCTTTACATCAATTGAGGGTAAAATTTGTTAATAAATCTTCTTACTATGCACATTTTTGATCAACCAAAGCTATTTGGGAAATATATTGTATGTTCAGGTAAAAATTAACATATTTTCCCTTTGAATAATAATTGTTAATGCTTAGTTTGATCTTTTTTTTTTGATTGTTTAATACCTATGGATTGCTGACTCTGATGGTGGGCAAGCTCTTTGCTGTTGAAACCACTTCCAAAGACATTTTATAATTTAAGCTCCACTTTTTAGGGTGTCACTGAAGGAGGGGGAGGACAACCGTCGCATTTCTCTCTCGAAATATTTTGAAAATCGAATTAATTTGGTGCATCCTGTCACATATTTTTGAGGGGCTATGACGTAAAAAGGTCATGTTTTAGATTTGTTAGGATTGAAGTTTTCACTTCAAGATCCTTGATCAATTGCATAACCCCGCCCCCTGTAACCTTTTTCATGTCGAATAATATATCCTAACTGAATAAAACGACTTAAATTGTAATTTTCCAAAAAGTTTATGTCAGACTACACAGTGCCTCATTACCCCAAAAAAACTACATAATTAATGAAGTGAAGGTACATCCACCCATTTTGTACCCCCCATTGGTGCCGCCACTGGTTGAAACATACATTGATTAAAATCGCTAGGGTATACAAATCTTAGGGTACCATATACAATCTTATTCACCTCTATTTTCTAATACTAAATAGGCCTACTTTTGTACACAAATGTTTCAACAATGCATGAAAGAAATTAATATCACATAGGTTTGGGTTAATTGTAAGAAATTCATAAATAAGGCCCGTTGCCAGACTTGATTGTTTGGAGGGGTAAGTAATATGTCTAGAGTGGCAATATGTATGGTGTTTAGTTGGAATGGAATGGTTGTCAGAATTTTTTTAGGCAGGCAATCCATTTCTTCGGTTGACCCCCTATAGCTACAGGCCTGTCACAAATTCAAGAGATTTAGAAGGTTTAGAAAATGTTATATATCTTGCCATTGTATGTGTTTGCGACAGTGATCTCATATTCTGAGCATTTTTCTTGAAGTACAGGAATGGTGGAACTAAAAGCTATCAGTGTTGATGATATAAACATATAAAAAGTTAAAAAAAATCATTTGAGAGTTTCATAAACAGGAGGTGTTAAATCATCATCTAAAGACGCATATGGACCTTGTTCTTCATTGTTACTTTGATCTGGAACGTTCACGTAATACGCTGCAGTTTCAACGCCACTGTTGCCATTTGGGAGATTGGCATTTGCTGAGGCCTCAGGATTCGGAGTTCCATTAGACCTTCGGTTGTAGGTTACAGTTTTTTCATTCTTTTCCTTTTCTTCCGATCTTCTGCAAAATAAATAATTATATCTCAAATTTTTAATCTATTTTCATTATATTTGATAACGGTATATAATAATCAGATACTATAGGTCCTAAACCTACTACCAGGTTTTATACGCCCACATTCTACTGAGGGCCTGATTTGGCTCTATTTTCAATACATGACCGACAGAGCAACTCAAATGAATGAGAATCAATAGCTCCCGCCGGACATCAAGTAGAGGTTAGCCACTACGTGTTATTCACATAATTTGATGGGCCGATGTCAGACCATAAATGACTTTTGAACGTAATAGGGGCAACAGTATTGTCCGATCTTAAAGAATCATAGGCGCTTCAAATACACGAATTGTAATTTACTGTATATTCTTCAAACACATAATATTTACGGCTCTACCGTCTAATCAATTTCATTGGAAAAGTTACTGTATAAAAATTATGTACCTTCTTTTCATTAAACAATAAATAGCAATTCCAATGACCATCGCCGCTATTATAGCTACTAAGGCACCAATAATGCCTAGAACTGTTGGAGAAATACCATCATCTGTAGAATCTGATGAAAAAAGATATGTGGAACTGACACCAGTTTTTTTTTTAAATTGAAAAATCAGCGCCAAATTTAATCTAATGGCATAAGGCATGCTAATAAATACTTCATAACAAGCAGGTGTTTGTGATAACATTAAAAAAATTCAATTTATTTCACAGACAGGATTGATCAGAAGCTTCTAAATAAATATTGAGTTTTCCTCATTGGACACAGCAATCAGTCTTTATCTTTATGTAGGACAAACTACAGTAGTTAGACATTTTTATACGCCCAGACGTAAGATGGGCGTATATGGTAATCACCCCGTCGGTCCGTCCGTTCACATTTGGCTCGTGCTCACTCTACAGGCTACAGTTCTTTATGGATTCTTTTGATTTTTATTTTGTGTGTCATTATGAAGATGATCCCTATTGATTTTCGTGGTGATCGGATAATTTTTCACCGAAATATCATGTCTGACTTGACGTTTTTCTCTATTAGCTATATTGTGCAACTCGTGCTCACTCTACAGGCTACAATTTTTTACAGATTCTTTTGATTTTTATTTTGTGTGTCAATGTCATTATGAAGATGATCCCTATCGATTTTCGTGATGATCGGATAATTTTTCACCGAAATATCGTGTCTGACTTGACGTTTTTCTCTATTAGCTATATTGTGCAACTCGTGCTCACTCTACAGGCTACAATTTTTTACAGATTCTTTTGATTTTTATTTTGTGTGTCAATGTCATTATGGAGATAATCCCTATTGATTTTCGTGATGATCGGATAATTTTTCACCGAAATATCGTGTCTGACTTGACGTTTTTCTCTATTAGCTATATTGTGCAACTCGTGCTCACTCTACAGGCTACAATTCTTTACAGATTCTTTTGATTTTTATTTTGTATGTCTATGTCGTTATGAAGATGATCCCTATTGATTTTCATGATGATCTATCGATTTTCATGATGATCGGGTAATTTTTCATCGAAATATCGTGTCTGACCTGACGTTTTACTCTATTAGCTATATTGTGCAACTCGTGCTCACTCTACAGGCTACAATTCTTTACAGATTCTTTTGATTTTTATTTTGTGTGTCAATGTCATTATGAAGATGATCCCTATCGATTTTCGCGATGATCGGATAATATTTCACCGAAATATCGTGTCTGACTTGACGTTTCACTCTATTAGCTATATTGTGCAACCCTGTAGTCACTAAAGACTGTTTAATCATTTCTGACAGCTGCCAGTGGGCGTATGTTACTTTGCCTGGCAAGCTATCTTTGAATGACCCCATACAATACTTTGGGCCAAAATTTCTCGAAATACTTGTAATATTGGGGTACATGAAATACAAATACATTAAAAAAAATCAAATGACAAAAACCCTACTTTCTGTAGGTGCTGTATATTCTATAGCTGCCTCTTCTCCCTTAAATCCCATATTAGTGGCATACTGAAAAGATAAATTAACTCACAGATAAAAAGAATTAAGGTTTCTCAACGAATATCCGCCATATTTTACAATGCCTTTTATCACTTTCAGAAACAGGCATAGGGATGTTTGCAGCATCTTACACAGAAACGCTTTTAAAGCAGAACGAATCTGGTAAGGGTCTTTGATAGGATAACTCTAGGAAAGTCACTCAATCTCTATGCATTCGTATTCACGTCCATATATTTTGCAATAACAGTAAGCTAATTAAAAGTATACTACCTCTTGGGATGACCCAAAAAAAATTTTTTTTTAACTTGGTTAAAATGAGTCTTTATTCATCAGTGATGCTATAACTATACAACAGAATCCCTCCATAATCCAATAAATCGATAAAACTGATAATTCATTAAACTAAGTAATTTTGAAACATTCTTAACAGCGTGTTTCCATAATTATTTAGTTTAATGGATATATCACCTTCTATAGAGATTCTATTCTTAAGTCATGGCACCTGGTCAGTTCAACTGATGAATATATAGTCTTATAATCGAGAGGTACCGATAGTTTCCTTTTAAACAAGAAATATTATACAACCACTCACAACTATAAATCGATTCTGCTCGCCAGGCTTTACTGTGACAGTTTTAGTAAATTTACAACTTTCTTGGTGTTGAATAACTTCCGGTATTTCATTCTAAAAGTTAAAGTGCACATTGTACCCTTAAGAGGGATTGTTAAGTAGTTGTCTAAAAAAATTAGTAGCCCGATAGCATCAATTTGCACCATTTCAATAGACGTTTGTGGTGCCTGCAATTCCATTAACACTAAGTGTTTGTGCGAAGGGCCTGTGATAAAGCATATTCCGCAATTAGTTTAAAAACATTTATAGTTAAAAACAGTTTTTCTACTGAAAATAGAAATGTGCGAAAAAATTGCATAATTCCTTCAAAAATATCTCAAACTATGAATATATTTTCTTTCTATATATGGCAGTGTCACAAGGAAAGACGACTCGCCTTTTTAACTTTCAAACATGGAAATGAAGACTAAAATTTCGATGGTGAGCTGTGAACACTATAACAGATTGGCTTAGCTAAAACATCCCCGTTTCTGAGACTAAAGTACGACTAGTCGAATCAATGGCGCATATGTCCCGTCCCTTAGCAGTTAAAGAACATGTAAAATAAAACAATATATATTTTATATGTTTACCTCTAAAGTTGAAGTCAAAGTGTAATTCTTTATAACTCCATTACGATCTCTGTCATTGGGGCAGGACCAACTCACTTTTGCTATTGAGTATTGGCCTTTTATCTTTTCTATTGCAAGATTTTTAACTTTACCAGGAGCTGAAATATATGAATAAATTCAATTATAATGGTTCAATCTATATCCAGTGGCGGAGCCAGGTATCTGAGGTTGCCCGAATTTCTAACCTAGTAATGAGATTGTTGCTCGAAAAACACCCCCCCCCCCCTTCCCTTTGGCTAAAAAAATCCGAGGGCAAAACTCAACTTTTGGTTCTTTTCATATTGCATAACATTTTCATATTAATCATTGAACAAACCTGATGGTAATGTTTGAAACTCTGGAATACTTTTAATTGAACTATTTCCAGCAGCAGTAGATGCCTGTAATTCCACTCTATAATACCAGTAGCTTACTACATCATTAACTCGATATTCTTCAGTATCAAAACCTGCAACAAAAAGTTTTATTGAGCTTATTATAATGAAACCCTTTTTATATTGTCTGAACACGAAATATCTCAAATTCAGTTAACAGACCGTTTCGTTTTCTTCTTTAACGAACGAGATGTATCACCTACATAAGTTATAGAAACACAGACAGAACAATTGTTCTTTTAATTTTTACCTCATGACTCCCTGTAGCTACGGTGAGTGACCGATCAAGAAAGGTCAAAAAGTTTTTTTTTGTTTATCCAGACGGTACTTACATGGACATTTATGATTGGTTAAAACCCATCTTTAATATTCATAAATTTAAAAATCATGACAAACCTTGTACAACATGTGTTTTGACTAATTGACTAGCCTGGTTATTTGCCAGATTGTTCCGTTCATATAAATACAAATAATATGTTGTTGGTCCTGTTTTCAGAGATGGTTTATTCCAAGTCACAAGAAAGCTCTTAGCATTGATTTCTATTACATTCAAATTACTTGGTTCACCAGCAGCTACAAAGAGATCAACTAGTTGAATTAGTAACAAAATACGAAGAATGTGATAAATATAATATAACCATTGTATTGGTAAGAGGAGTTGTTGAGGGTACTCAAAAGAAGCCAAAGGATATTTACGAAGCTTAAATGATCCACACTACTTGTACACGAAATTGGAATGATATAAAGAAAAGTCATGAATGTTCAAATTCTTGTATACAAGTTCTAAATTTATACAAGTTCATTGAAGAATGATTGAACATATTTCAATTACACATATATTGTAAAACAACCCGACAAGGGTTGTGCCCTCTGGGCTGTTTATGAGCCGCAAATCAAATTCATAAATGGGTGTATAACAATTGATGTAAATCGATATTGATGGAAAAATAAAAGAAAGTCAATGGCTGGATAAAGAAATTTAAATCACCATTCTCTAAAAAAAACACTTATGTTAAGCAACGAAAAAGTTAACTCTGAAATATGTTGGCCTACATTTGCACGAAAGAAACATATTAATGGTACACGATTTCGAAATGACTGCCGAAAATTCATACCTTCTATATATGTTAGTTCTGATTTAGAAGCTACAGATCCTGGTCTAACATTATTATATGGTGTAACTATAAGAGTGTAGTTGATATATGGTAACAAATCAATTATTATTTGTATAATACCAGCTTTTAAATCTGTTACACTATATGTTGGTGTTACACCTGCACAATTATTAGTCGTTGGCTAAAATGGAAAAGATAGCCTTGTGAAGCAAGGTGACATACGCCCCCAGCAGCTGTGATTGCAATTGTAGAGTGTGCACAAGATGTACTATATAGCTAATAGAGTCGAAATGACATTGACCCACAAAATCAAAATCAAAAGAATTTACCAAGAATTGTGGCCTGTATAGTGAACACGAGCCAAGTGTGAACGGACGGAAGGAGCACGAGTTGCACAATGAGTGAAAACGCTAGGTCGAACACGATATTTCCGTTGAAAAATTAATAGATCATCATGATACGGATCAACCTCATAATGACACTGACCTACAAAATAAATGTAATAAAATCTGTAAAGAATTGTAGCCCCTAGAGAGAGCACAAGCCAAATTTGAACAGACTAGCGGATGTAATGGGATGTAATGTAAAATAATATTAGCAGTAACAGTTACACTACCAATATCTTATATTGAATAATAAAAATCAACATCTTAATACAAACCTTATTATTAATATCAGTAACAGTACCAATATCTTATATTGAATAATAATAATCAACATCTTAATACAAACCTTATTATCAATATCAGTAACAGTACCAATATCTTATATTGAATAATAATAATCAACATCTTAATACAAACCTTATTATTAATATCAGTAACAGTACCAATATCTTATATTGAATAATAATAATCAACATCTAAATACAAACCTTATTATTAATATCAGTAACAGTACCAATATCTTATATTGAATAATAATAATATACATCTTAATACAAACCTTATTATCAATATCAGTAACAGTACCAATATCTTATATTGAATAATAATAATATACATCTTAATACAAACCTTATTATTAATATCAGTAACATATATATATTGTTGAATACATTCACTACCAATCTTAACATCTAATATATAAGCAGTAAGAACACCCATATCTTCATCAGGATAAGACCAAGATACAGTAAGACTTCTACTATTGATGTTAGTTATATTTAAATCTTTAACAGGATCAGACCCTAAATTAAACGTTAGTATAATTAAAAACATAACAAACAGTTCACTGTCCCATGTAAAGGTTTGTTAAAAAAAAGTCCAATCACTGTCCAAACTCCATGTACCTCTATGTGGTTTTCACATTTATAAACATTTCTAAAAATTCAAATGCATCTCGCAAGTGACATAAAGAGCGATTTCTGTCCAGCATATCTGTGTTGAAACTGTCGTTCCATGTCTTTTTAATCATAAACAGTGAATGCCCGTTTAACCGGTTGCCAACAATCTGCAAAACCTGATATCCATGATGTTCCTTAAGCAACGGTACAATATTGTTCACATAATAGATATACAACCGTGCTAAAGGAACATGAATATTCATACCATAAGCTTTTTTTTCGTACATGAAAAAGATGGGATGTGTATCTGTGTCGGAAGTGGGAATGATATAAATACTAACCTCTTGAGTTTGTGTTGAAAACACCTACAAACTCTGCACTATTCTTTCCGTTATAAACAGCAATAATACTGATATTATATTGTCTACCAGGTTGTAATGTATTAGCTGGTAGTGTTATACTATTAGTAGTTGGTTCTTGTGTAAAAGTAGTGTTAAGACCTGGTCCTGTTATTTGTACAATGTATTTATCAACTCCACCAGTTGGTTTAACAAATCCAATGTTCATTACTTTAGTAGTATCATAGTTATTATCAGAATTTAATGGTCCAGGTTTACCAGGATCTAGAAATAGAAATGATATGAAAATAATAATTTTTGTAATAAAAAGGGACTGAAAGCAAAGTAAAATTATTTTTTTGATATGGTATGTTTAAATCATACATTTATAAAATGTACAATTACATATACATGTATTGATTATGTATATTTATTATATATATCCCATCTGAACAACTAGAAGCTTTATCAGAAAGATAGACAAGGGATGAAGAATCCAAAAGGCTATACTATCTTGATCCTCAAAGTGTTTGAACATAATAGTGATAAGAGTCTTACTGTTTTTTAAATTGTGACTCTTGATTGGTTGGCCATTGATTACTATAAGACATCAAATTCAGTACCCCATTTAGTCAGTCAATCCCTATGCATACCCCAAGTCACTGCTCACATTTAGTTAGTTAGACAATAAAGCCTAGAATTGGTAGAGTTTTAAACTCAGAACGTATTTTCATCTGTGCTAGTTAAACAAGCCTAGTTCCTTGGTCCTGAGAACATTAATGAATGCCGAAATAAAACAACAAAAATTTTGGTTTTAGTTTGTACTTGGCAAGAAAAAATTGAATGTTTCCCTTTTGATCAAAAAAGCAAATTACACAAATTTTTTAAGGCATTATTTTTTTTTTACAAAATTCTTTCTTTGATATTTTCAGGTGATTCAGGATTGTGTTTTTGTGGGGTTTTTTTCTAACCAAAGTCTGCATACTATCATTGAATGATCATCATTTTTATGAATCAATATTGGATTCATAATGGATAATGATTCTTTTATGTAGTCATTCTAATTAAGGATAATTGGGATAAAATCTTTTTAGTTATCTTTATAGCATAATTATAAGGCAAGGAATTTAGAGTCATCTTGCTTTGCTTGTCTATTGCAAAGGTTAGTTTTACAGAAATGGTTATCAAATCATGCGCATGGAAAGGTATAACAGATAATGTTGAAATTACATGGAAAATTCAAACTCTCATGTCTGTTTAGCATTTACAATATGATAATGTTATATTAACTAATGTATATCAAAATCAATTCTTAGTCCATACAATATGTCCCTGGTTACTCATTTCTTCTTGACTAATGATTAGACATTTTACATGTTAATGGTATTATTTTGAACTTAAGATGTCTTCTACTTACTTGTTGTGTTTGATACGTTCTTTGATTTAACTTCATAATTTTGTTTTCTATCAGTATTAACTATAGATATAACTTTAATACTGTACATAGTACCAGGTTGTAAACCAGTTATTTCACTAGATGTAGCAGTGTTACTTATACTAGATTTATTTATAATACCATTTACTTCTATACTAATACTGGATATAAATTGACTATTTGATGGTAGGGTCCATGAAACTGTTGCAGTGTTAGTCTTTGGAATTATACCAGCAATAATGGTTTTCAATTCTGCAGCTGTAATAAAAGTCATCGAAGTTTACACATCCACAATATATTACGTTGATCTTAAAGCTAGATTAGTAAATCAAATCATAAAAATATGATTGAAATTAGAAGTGTTTCAAAGCATAATGTGGCCAATTTTTCCCATTTTAAACATATACAATATATGCAGGAGTTCGGAAGGAAGAGGCACATGTTTAAATAACTTTGACAAAGATGAACATGGTATAATTTTACAAAGTTTATAATCTTATTTCTTCTGGTTAATATAAGAAAGACCAAGTAGCATTCACCAATGAAGAAATCACATGAAACCACGTCAGCTTTACAATAACATGGGTTAAAAAAGAAAGATTCCTTTTTATCATAAGAAAATCTATATAATTTATGTTAAACTTGATTTTGACAGACCCATTATCCTCAAGGCCTTGTCATTGTGACATGTTATCTTAGAACAGAGCAGAACAGAATACTTGTTACTTTCAGATCTTGAGAAAAAGCTGTTTTCACATATTGCCAGATTTGAGAAAAACAACAACCTCATTTAGTTTACTATTCATGATATAACTTACCATCATTACACTGATTATTGTTTGTATAGAAACTAGTTTGATAGTAATATTATTGTTACTATTTTATAATATAACTTACATTATTACACTGATTATTGATTGTATAGAAACTAGTTTGATAGTAATATCATTGTTACTATTTTATAATATAGCTTACCATTATTACACTGATTATTGTTTGTATAGAAACTAGTTTGATAGTAATATTATTGTTACTATTTTATAATATAACTTACCATTATTACACTGAATATTGTTTGTATAGAAACTAGTTTGATAGTAATAATATTGTTACTATTTTATAATATAACTTACCATTATTACACTGATTATTGTTTGTATAGAAACTAGTTTGATAGTAATATTATTGTTACTATTTTATAATATAACTTACCATTATTACACTGAATATTGTTTGTATAGAAACTAGTTTGATAGTAATAATATTGTTACTATTTTATAATATAACTTACCATTATTACACTGATTATTGTTTGTATAGAAACTAGTTTGATAGTAATATTATTGTTACTATTTTATAATATAACTTACCATTATTACACTGAATATTGTTTGTATAGAAACTAGTTTGATAATAATATTATTGTTACTATTTTATAATATAACTTACCATTATTACACTGATTATTGTTTGTATAGAAACTAGTTTGATAGTAATATTATTGTTACTATTTTATAATATAACTTACCATTATTACACTGATTATTGTTTGTATAGAAACTAGTTTGATAGTAATATCATTGTTACTATTTTATAATATAACTTACCATTATTACACTGATTATTGATTGTATAGAAACTAGTTTGATAGTAATATTATTGTTACTATTTTATAATATAACTTACCATTATTACACTGATTATTGTTTGTATAGAAACTAGTTTGATAGTAATATCATTGTTACTATTTTATAATATAACTTACCATTATTACACTGATTATTGATTGTATAGAAACTAGTTTGATAGTAATATTATTGTTACTATTTTATAATATAACTTACCATTATTACACTGATTATTGTTTGTATAGAAACTAGTTTGATATTAATGTCATTGTTACTATTTTATAATATAACTTACCATTATTACACTGATTGTTGTTTGTTTAGAAACTAGTTTGATAGTAATATTATTGTTACTATTTTATAATATGACTTACCATTAAAACACTGATTATTGTTTGTATAGAAACTAGTTTTGATATTAATATCATTGTTACTATTTTATAATACAATTTACCATTAAAACACTGATTATTGTTTGTATAGAAACTAGTTTGATAGTAATATCATTGTTACTATTTTATAATATAACTTACCATTATTACACTGATTATTGTTTGTTTAGAAACTAGTTTGATATTAATATCATTGTTACTAATTTATAATATAACTTACCATTAAAACACTGATTGTTGTTTGTATAGAAACCTTCTTTACAGTAACATTTATTACCATTACCATCTCCAATATCTACACATTCTGTATTTGTATCATCACATTGATCAGTACCTGGTGTAACACATGTTTCTCTATATCCAGCCTCTGTATAACAAGAAAATGTTATTAACTATGACGACTTTATTTTAAATGGAAGGGATCGCCATTTTCGAGGGTTGATTTGGGTCTTGGGTATATGTAAATAATCCCCAGAGGTAGGCCTACTTTTCTATATATAATATGGCAGATTCTCAAGAAAAGACGAGTCGCCATCTTCACTTTCAAACGTGGATAATTCTGGACACACATGGATTTGAAGATTCATATTTCGGCGGTGAGAAATTACGATTGGTCAAGCGGACGGCTAACCTAAAACGTTTAATTGCAAATCAAAAATATTTCATTTTAGTCCAGTTCACTAATTACAGAATATATTTTCCGTTTATAATTTTTGGAGAAACTTCATAAATACTTACATTAACACTTACCGTCTTCTTTCTTTAGTTTTTTTAATGTTTTTTTTAATTTGATGTGCAGTTGAAAAACTTGATTCAAAATAGTTATGATAGTTTAAAAATTAACTTCATAGAAATATAAGATTTTGCATGTTTATATTTGACAGAAAGACACTGCGAAAAAATTTCAACAAATAACAACAAATTAATATTTTTGCATAGTACAATTCAATGAAATAAAACTATCACTTACTAGATGTAATAAAATTGATAAAGGGTGGATCTGATGTTACAATTAGAGAAGGATTTCTGTCAGTTTTTACAACAGTTTCAACTTTTATATCTGTATATTGTGTATTTGGTGTTAGTCCAGCAATAGTCACTGCCCTAAAATTTTTATTCAACTGCGTTTTTTCAATATTCGGTCCATTTCCTTTAATATTAAAACTCTGTATAGCATCTTTTGTAGGAACTGTCCACTTTATAGTTACACTACTTGATGTTGGTGTTCCTTCTATTACAACACCTGTAGGTTTTAGTTCGGTAACTACAATACAACAAATATAATACAGTATAGATTTTCTTATAAATTCTGTGTGAAAGAAAAGTTTTCCCTATTTCAATTTGAAATAAAATAATCACTTGATAGCTCATATTTGGAATATTATTGTATTCTAAATAGTTTACATTTACAAATGAATAATAACATACAGTCATTTTGCCGCTATCCTGCGAAATCTTTTCTGTAAGTTTGCATTGTTGCGTCTTCTGACGCTTGAGGGATTCGATCCAATATCGTAAGAGTGAGAACAGAGAATACTTATTTTCACTCAGAAACTGTCTTATGCAGCATAAATGGCGCCGCCAAAAAAAAAAGTGGCAGACCCGGGTTTGGACTCTCCCACTTTCAAATATTTCATCATTCTAAAAAAAAGGCTTGTGGCGCCTGCTCCCCCCCCCCCTTACCTAAGTTTCCCTTAAAAACGCCCCTGAATATGAAGTAAGTAATGAAATTGGTTGGTTGTCAGAATTTTTTTAGGGGGGAAACAATTTTTCTCATGCAATTATAACCGAGATCACGACCTTTGTGAGGATAGTCTAAATAAGAATGGAACGTTTTGGTTGAATGGTAGAGGAACCTGTTGTTGGATTTTAATTCTGAAAGAAAGCTACATTCACCATTAAACCAATTACTTACACGACATTATCTCTTTAAACAATAAATACCCTTTTTTAAAACTTAAAGAAATCATTTACACTTAGTTGAAATATTATAGATGTAGAAATCGTTTATTAATGATAATTAAAATGATGCTCACCTGAATTACACATGTTGTTATCTGTATAATAATTCAGATTACAAGAACATTTTGATATATTGTTATTTGTATAACAACTACCATTTACAACATTACAAGAGTCTTCTCTGGTAATACAAGAATCACCATATTCTCCTTCTGAAAATACATACAATAATTCACCATTAACACTTTTTTTCAAAAAAACAGCTGACTACGTTGGCTCATATACGAAATTTTTCACTTTTTATTTTGAATTCAAAACTTTTTCTTTACTTGGTGAAAATTAAATTTGAATTAAAAAGTTTAATTCACCTAGGTACGGAGCCCCTAAGGCGCAATTGTAAACATATTTATTTATTATTTCGTTTAAACGAAATAATTATTTCGTTTAAATGAAATAATTATTTCGTTTTAATGAAATAATAATTTATTTCGTTTAAACGAAATAACATTTCGTTTTAACGAAATAATTAATTCGTTTTAACGAAATAATTAATTCGTTTTAACGAAATACACTATGTTTATTTCGTTTAAACGAATTAATTTTTTCGTCTATTTCGTTTAAACGAAATAATTAACCCATCTTTTTATTTCGTTTAAACGAAATAATTATTTCGTTTAAACGAATTAGTTATTTCGTTTAAACGAATTAATTATTTCGTTTAAACGAAATAAACATAGGG
>NW_008710779.1:238476-248320 GCF_000327385.1 Lottia gigantea | reverse complement strand
GGTTAAATGCTAAGACTTATGAACAACGAAAACTTATTGATAACATTATTTACTTACGTGACCTAATAAAAATACACACAAGAGGTATGCTATGTTGTTAATATGATTGCACGCCATTTTTCTCCAAACTAACTTTCAATCCGAGCGAAAATCACCTGCAAATGGTGCGAATCCGGGAAATCCAGATCCTTCTTAAATCAACTTCCTAGTTGGAGACGTTTTTAACACGTGACACTCTACATAGGCCTATACATATATCGTTTATATGTGTAACATAAATATAATAAAAGATATGCACTAATTCATTCTTGATTTAAACCGGTCGAGGATGACTAACAGGGAATAGATTACAACATAATGAAAAAAAAGAAAAATAATAATAATTTGAGAAGACCTAGGGATAAAACAAAAATAAGACTGAAAATTTATACTACAGGGGCGATGTCTGCCCACATACCAGACACTGATAAAGTGAATATAAAATGAAATAATGTACATTAAAATTCTAGGTATTTTCTTTGGCTCTGATAACCATGACCATAATTGGAATCCTATTCTCAATAAGATTCGTAACACACTCATCAAATGGAAACACAGTACATTGAAGTTCAGAACAACATTCTCAACACATACATTTTATCGCTAGTCTGGTACATCAACAGAATAGCCCAACCTGATAAACGTATTTTGAAAGAGCTGAATCGGGTTATCTAATCCTTCATCTGAGATGGAAAAAGCAAGTGGTAGCCCAAAACACCCTTCAACTGCCCCTCGACAAAGGATGACTTGGAGTTTGTGGCATGGATCTGAAGCTCCAGGCATTCGACCTCCGGCATGTTAAATTAGCCATACGGGGGAGCAATTACCCTTAGAAATCCCTTCTTTATTTCTGGATGGGTCCTACTCTTTGGGAGTTTGACATTGAACAATAACAGCTAATTACAGCAAGACCAAAATCAATTGGAAATAGGAAATTACGACGAAAATCATATGTAAAAACCTTTTGAAATAAATGAAATTTTATGTCCTTCTTTTCTGCAAGTAGAAACTAATGACTGGACTAATGAAGACGGACCAGCTTTAGAAGTCAAAAGAATATATTATTACAGTACAGAAGCAATACCCAAACATCAAATTCTCTTGCGTGTGCCAAAATTTATGGAATTCGAGCTTGAGTACCCCCGATTCACTCTGCCCTACCGACTCGACAACTACTTTCAACACGGAGTCGGTGTGGGTATTGCCATAGACATCCTGAAACGTTGGTACATCTTTTTATAGTGTGTGATAAACTATCATCGTTACGAACTAGCTTCTGCTACTTTATGGCAAGCTCCGTGAAGAGACCCATCCTGATTCGTAAGATTCGTGGTAGGGAACTTGGTAACGATATGTACCATTACTTTAACACCATCTGGACCAATCGCTCTGCACTAAAACCTGTCGGGTGATATAATTGAAACCTTGTTTTATCGATTGCTGGAGATATCAACTTTGCTAATATACCCATTTTCATTTCAGTCTACTGTGATATTCATACACCATCTATATTTTTAATACACACAATTCTTAAATATTTTTACATATTTATAATATTTCATAAAGTGAATAATTTTCATATACAGTTCATATATCTATATACATATCATATTTATTATTTCACATATTCAATGGAGATCATAGAAAATACACAAAGAAATCTGAGAGTATAAATACACTTCGATGGGAATGTTCCCAAAGAAGGTCTTTTTTGATGTAAGATACCCTTACGACTGTTACACATACCCCAATATAACATAATAATAATTTATATATTTTTTGTGGTGGGGAGTTTTGTCCTAGGTGATTGAGGCTTTTGTCCTTTGGTTCTTTTGTCCTGTTGCAAAATTGCAGACGAAATTGTCGTTTCTTATGGATGACTGGTTTAATTGGTCTTTGCATGAGTGATCTCATATCTAGTCATTTTTTTGGATTTACAAGAACCCCATTATGTCAGAAATGATAAAAACAGATGATATCAGTGTTGACAATATACAGAAAAAAATCTCTTTGGAACTTCTGTAATAAAATAAATTGTTCTGTTGTTAGCTATATCTAAAATCATTTTAGAGTTTCATAAACGGGAGGTGTTAAATCGTCATCTAAAGACGCATATGGACCTTGTTCTTCATTGTTTCTTTGATCTGGAACATTGACGTAATACGCTGCAGTTTCAACGCCACTGTTGCGGTTTGGGAGGTTGACATATGCTGCGGTCTCAGGATTCGAAGTTCCATTTGAGTGTGGTGTGTAGTTTACAGTTCCTTCTTTACTTTCCTTTTGTTTCGATCTTCTGAAAAAATAGTGATAATACAATTTACAAATGGATAATGTCGGCACCATGGTCCATTTACTTTACGTCTCATAGTTAAAATCGATAGTTTTTAATCATTGTTCATTACACTAGTTGGGTATAATCACCAGATAGATCATATCTCACATGCATCGACCAGTTTTTATTCACCGTTAAAAAGGTTTCCAAAAAGGGCCATAACAAATATAGATTTCACCAAGGCCTTCCGAGAATATGTCCGGTGTGGGTTCTCACCCCTAATACTATGTTATGTGAACAATCGTTAACTACGAAAATTCCGGAATGTTTATTCAAGACTCAAATCAACCCCCGGCAACTGTCCCTTTAAATGTAAATGTTACTATATAATAATTCTGTACCTTCTTTTCACTAAACAATAAATAGCAATTCCAATGACCATCGCTATAACAGTGACTAAGCAACTAATAATTGCTGCCACTGCTGGAGAAATACTATCATCTGTAGAATCTAAGAATGAAAGGTTGATTTGACATTAAATCCTTAAAAATGGGTTTCCTTATTTTTTACAGTCAAATTAAGCCAACTTTTTGATTTATTCTTGTTTCTAATGAATTATCATATATTCTAAAGACATATCATTATGTTCTTATTGCAATTGATAAAAGAGTTTAACCAATCATAAATGTCTATGTATGTACAGTCTGGATTAACAAAAAAAGACTTTTTGGTCTTTTTTGATCGGTCACTCATTGGAATTCTGCTGGTAATTCTCTTCTAATTTAGCTAATTATGAATTAATTACAGACATGTGAGACATACTCACAAGTCATTAGAACACTTCTATTTTCTATTAATAAGTATTAGCATTTTCATTTTCATAAATGAAAACAAGGGAACCCATCTTTAAAGTAAATATAATGCACATCGTGTATGAAGTCCAATAAATGGTATCATGAAATAAGACATGAAATAACCCCTTTAGATATGATCATAATTTTACTTACCGCCTTTTGTTTTGAAGGGTCCTATTGGTTGAGATACAGAGCAACCCCCTTCAGTGCATGACACAGCTAGAATTCTGAAATGAAATTATTAATAATTTACTTTAACACTATAAATTTTATGTGTTTTTATACGCCCACATGAATATGTGGTCGTATATTGTCGTCGCCCCTGTCCATCGGTCCATCGGTCCGTCCGACGGACGTCCGTCCGTCCGTCGGTCCGTCCGTCAACATTTCTTGTGAGCACTATAAAGACTACAGTTTTCATCTGATTTTGATAAAACTTGGTGTGATGCTTTAGATTGATAAGATCTCGATCAAGTTCGAATTTGACATATTTTCGATGAACGGTTTTTGACATATTGCCCTTGACTTAGAACGCCCTGAAATTTGTTAAAAATTGTTCGTGAGCAGGATTGAAGCTACAGTTTTCATCCGATTCTAATGAAACTTGGTGTGATCATTGGAATTGATAGAATCTCGGAAAAGTTCTAACTTGACGCATTTTCGATGAACGGTTTTTGAGTTATTGTCCTTGACGTTGTTAAAACGCGTCGAAATTTGATAAAAATAGTTCGTGAGCAGGATTGAAGCTACAGTTATCATCCGATTCTAATGAAACTTGGTGTGATCATTGGAATTGATAGGATCTCGGACAAGTTCTAACTTGACGCATTTTCGATGAACGGTTTTTGAGTTATTGCCCTTGACTTTGTTAAAACGTGTTGAAATTAGTTAAAAATAGTTCGTGAGCAGGATTGACGCTACAGTTTTCAACCGATTCTGATGAAACTCGGTGTGATTATTGGAAGTGATAAGATCTCGGACAGGTTCTAACTTGACGCATTTTCGATGAACGGTTTTTGAGTTATTGCCCTTGACTTTGTAAAAACACGTCAAAATTTGTTAAAAATAGTTTGTGAGCAGGATTGAAGCTAAAGTTTTCAACCGATTCTGATGAAACTTGGTGTGATTATTCGAATTGATAAGATCTCGCACAAGTTCTAATTTGACGCATTTTCGAAGAACGGTTTTTGAGTTATTGCCCTTGACTTTGTAAAAACGCGTCAAAATTTGTTCGTGAGCAGAATAGAAGCTACAGTTTTCAACCGATTCTGATGAAACTTGGTGTGATCATTGAAATTTATAAGATCTCAGACAAGTTCTAACTTGACGCATTTTCGATGAAATGTTTGTGAGTTATTGCCATTAACTTACGAAAAACGTGTCAAAATTTGTTTGTGAGCGCAATAGAAGCCACAGATTTCAACCGATTTTGATGAAACTTTGTGTGATCATTGGAATTGATAAGATCTGGGACAAGTTCTAACAAGAGATATTTTTGATGAACATTTTTTTGAGTTATTGCCGTTGACTTTGTAACCACACGTCAAACGTTGCCCTTGATTAGAGCTGTGTGATTTAATTGTTTGTTGTATTTGGGTTATTGATATTGATTTTAAAAAAATTTGTGGAATTATTCAGCATCAATAATTTCTTCAATATGAGAAAATTCGTACTTTAGTCACTAAAGACTGTTTTATTATTTCTGACAGCTGCCAGTGGGCTTATGTTACCTTGCAACGCAAGCTATCTTTATACATCTACATGAAATGGGGCGTATATATTGGAATCAACCATGTCTGTCGGTCCGTCCACAACCACAATTGCTCATAAACACTCTAGAGAACTTACAATTCTTGCTTGATTTTGACAAAACTTGTGTGAGTCAACAAATGCTTAATATGAGTTATTGCCTTTGTTCTTGAAAATGCATTCAATTTCTAGCTCATAAAAAAATACTCAATTCTTGACGGATTTTGACAAAAATTGGTATGAGTGTAATCACCAAAGGATGAACGCCATCGAAAAACAGAAAAATCAAAAAATATTTACTATTAGTTATTACCCTTGTTCTTGAAAACAATTTTTTAGAAGGAAAAATGCTTGCTGGACTTGACAAAAACCTGGTAATTATCACCCCAAAAAGTTCAATAGAAGTGTATGGCTGAAGGTTGAATATTTCATACTGGTGATTGTTACTGTACTGCCAAATATTTTTCATTTTAAAATCAAAGCTGCCAGTGGCCGTATATAACATTGCCTGGCAAGCTATCTTTAAATGGAGATTTTGAAGATCCGTGCATCAAAATGATCTTTGAGCACACTATTTAAAAGTGATCTTTTCCAGAATTGAAGTTGAATGGACAAAGAGGTCAATCATTATACAGTTGTAACATTCTGATTAATGAAAACTCTCCATGGCTTGAATTGGGTACAAGTAGAAATTTGAGATTGCTAAGAAAATTTGTGTAAAATTTATCAAAACACTTTTAACAATAAATTTCATGTTTCCCATTTAAAGGGATTGTAAAGAGGTTTTCTGAAAAAAAATTACATGTATCAGGGACATTGATAGCATCAATTTGCACCATTCCAATTTGCAGTCCTAATGACGTTTGTGTTTCTTACAATTTCCGAAAAAATAGTTTTTGATGATGTCACTAATCGCAAAAAATGCATAACAACATAAGGCCCTATTATTTTTAGTGAATTACAGGAACCAAAGATGAAATGGTGCAAATTGATGCTGTCAATTTTCCTGAAATTAGAAAACCTATTATCAGAGGGTTATACAGAATTAATCCTGAATTGATAATGGAATAAATCGGTATAAGATATCCAGTAGTTTGATATATCAAAATAGAACCTAAAATATTTACAAATCAAAATATATGTACTAAAATCCAACTTACTGATATTCTGTATCCATCTTCAATGGTCCATTACAAAAATATTCTTTAGACTGTTTGTCACAATCACTTTCAGTACCAACAACAAATTTTAATTTATCTACGTCATCTGAACCCAAATTTTAAATAAATAGAAAGATAAAAAATAGAGTCAATGATACAGTGATGTACATGTAGCAACCAGTACAAATAATGAAATCAAAATCTTCCTGTGGTTCTCTGTTGTAACCAAAAAATTGCTTATCAAAGTTTAGCCATAAAAGTATACTGTAGTTACATATGCACCTATTTACTTTTAAAAAGATGAGTTTTCCTTTCCACAAAAAGAACATGTAATACATTATGATGTATAATAGATTAATCATTACCTTTATCACCATACCAGGTATCATTTGTTACTCTATATGGTACATCAAATGATTGAGCACTGACTTTCTGCCAATTAGCGTAACTTCTTACCTTTGCTACAGTTAGCTGATTATCTATAGTTAAATAAATACGATCATATAGTATTAACAAGGTGAAGTGACATTAAAGAAACAAATGGGAGACCAAAAGACATTATCATGTGGAAAATATAATTCATGAAAGTAAGTGAATTATCTCAGCATCAAAAATTTATGCAGTCACACACAAATGAAATATAAAATTATTTAAAGGAACGACCATTTTTTACCAATCGTACCTTGGTCTCAGAAACAAGAATATTTTAGCTAAGCCAATCAGTAATAGTTCATCCACAAAGTTTGAGTCTTCTAATCCAAGTGTGTTCAGAATTATCCGCGTTTGAAAGTTAAAAAGATGAGTCATCTTTTCTGTAGACCCAGCCATATTATATAGAAAAGACATCTATAGAAATAGGAAAAGAAATTCCTAGTTTGAGATATTTTTGAAGGAATTTTGCGATTTTGGTACATTTCTAGTACTTCTGAAGACTGTTTACATATTTTCAAGACTCAAAACAACCCCCCAAAATGGCGCCCTGTCCCTTTTACTATTATTCCTTTAACATTAACCATTAATTTATTTCTATATACACGAGTCAGCTAATGAAATTGTCCTGATCTTATTTTCTTCATTGCGTGGCATTGTCTATATGTGTTATTAAAAATATAGTGCATAATTTCATTAATTCATTTCATTTTACAAGAATTCAGTATAAACTCATACCATTGATATCACAATTGCCTTTAACACAGACTAATAATGCTGTTATCTTTACAGGACCATTAGTTTCATCTCTTAAACAATTAGGACAAACTGTTACAGAGAATGATGTCTGTTCAATGACTTCAGAGTTTGGTATCAAAATTATTTCTTCCTTTGGTAGTTTTGGTTCTAAAAATATACAATACATGAAATAAAATTTTTTGGTTCCAATATTTCATAGGTAGAATAGATTAGTTGGTCTAAAATTACATAACGCATGTAATAGATTGGTTTGTTTCAAAAATACATACCGGGTGTACAGGTTGTTTGTTACTGGTGTGACTTGTAATTTTGATAATAAAACATGACATGATATAGCATACTTTTTCCTATTACAGTATACTCCGTGTAATCCAACATACAATGGGGCCGTAAAACAATGTCATATTGGCGAGTGTGTCGGTGTATTCAAATTTCCGCGATTTTTTAACATGTGCTACATGTTACTATAAATACCTCAGTGACCACAATAAGATTCTACAGTACCCTTCAGTACAGTCAGACATTGTAATAATAATAGCTTGATAATTTAAATATAACGCAAAACAAAGAATGGTAAAATTCTACGTTTCTGTAGTAACGGTGTAATGAATGACAAAAGTACCTGTAATAATGATCCAATCCATTTGATCTAAAGGCAATGACCTTGATCATGAAGTGGGGTCATTGGTGCTGATTAATAAGCAGTATTGATATCAGCTATCGTTCGTTTTCATGTGATTTTATGTTGGATTATCAATAATATAAGAAATTATCTAATTGGCAATAAGTGATTAAGATAAGAATATGTCAGATTATACAGATGTTTCTAAGTGTCGGGACCACTGATTAGTGTCGTAATTTTTAATACACAGAATGTCGGAGCTCTCACAGTTTTTTAAACTGACATAAGGTGGAAATCAATAGGGACTAAAAAAAGATATCGGATTACCGGTTTGCATAATGTCGGAATAAATACTTTTAAATGAGTGGAAGATATTCAGATTGTTCAAATACAGAATGAATATAAAATAACCTACTTCCTGTTGGTGCTGGATATTTTATAACTGTCTCTTCTCCCTTAAAGTCCATATTAGTAGCAAACTGAAAAAGATAAAACAAGAATGTTTGACTTAATTGGAAGGAATAGTAACAAAAATAGTTATCGCATGGTAAAGTTAGGTTACTAGAAAGAATTGGTTCAGTTTTTGAACTTCTGCAGTTGGCAATTACTTTCATTGATTCTAGTTCTCAGGTCTTCAGAACATGTATAATTACAGGGATCAAACACAAACATTTTGGTCTTACTATGTCCTGGGCAAGGAAAATGAAAAGTGCCCATTTGGTGCAAATTTGTTTTTGTTATAAGATGTCGACTTGATCAACTGACTTGAGAATATCTGGGATATACGCATACAACTACTCACAACTGTAAATGTAATATCCTCTCCTGGCTTCACTCCGACGATTTCAGTAAATGTACAACTTTCCTTAGGTTGAATATCTCTAGGATCTTCATTCTTAAATTTAAATCGAACATGATAGTCAAAAAACTATATTATCTTATGTAAAAAAATTTGCGAAACAGTAAGAATTTATTATATGTGGAAAAGTTGGGAATTCAATCAATCAAGGATCCTGAAAAGGTTGAAAACCCCATGCCTTAAAGGGATTGATGAGGCATTAGGCATTTGGCATTTCGGGGGGAGGGGGTGAACAATTATGGATACACTTACACGGTAAGCTGTGAACATTATTACTGATTAGTTAAGCACAACAATTCACATTCCCGAGACCAAGGTATGAATTATTTCTGGAAATGCCACACTGTCTCTTTACACGATGCATTCTAGAGCTTCAAAGACATTTTTAAAAAATCTTTAATGACCACATTTCAAACTCATTAACTACTGTAATAACGATTCGCTTGGCAGGGAAAATAGATAAATTTGTATTATCAGAAATATTATCCATAATTATATTTTTACCACTAGAGTAGAAGTCAATGTGTAGTTCATAATAACTCCATGTCGATTTCTTTCTTTAACACAACTCCAGCTGACTTCTGCTGATGTAAATATTTCACTTTTATGGCGTACTGTTAGACTTTCAACTTTTCCTGGAGCTGAAGATGAAATAAATAAAGCTTTATTATAAAAGACATTAAATGTATTAAATAAGCTATCTGTCTGTTGTAGGTGAAGAAAATATTGTTTTTATTTTTAAGGTTATTAGATGAGATTAATCTAAAGATTGTTGGTAACATAAAAAAAAGGATGATTCTAGGAAATACAGTAAGACCAGTTTGGTCAACAAATAAATCAGGGGCAAGAATTTTCATTTAACCCTGTTATAAACAATTGCAAGTTTATGGCATGAGAAAGTTTTTATGAGAATAACTTCAAACAATTCTTTTGTATAAATATCAATTTAATTCATTCTGTAATAGTAATCATTTTAACATACGTGATGATGATGTTTGAAACTCTGAACTATTTTTAATTGAACTATTTCCAACAGCAGTAGATGCCTGTAATTCCACTCTATAATACCAGTAGCTTACTACATCATTAACTTGATATTCT
>NW_008710779.1:233520-237647 GCF_000327385.1 Lottia gigantea | reverse complement strand
TGGGCCTTGAATGTATATAGTCTTCAGAACTACTAAAAACTGTAAGAAAATCGCATAATTCCTTCGGATAGACCCCAAACAAGAAATTTAACTTTTTATTTATTTCGTTAACCTGCTTATCTTCTTTCTAAAAATTGGGGTATCCAATAATGAACGTCTTGTTGATGAAGTCAACACCAAGACATCTTCCGTCGCAGATGTGCGTAGACGAAGTGGGACAGGATGATTGAGTCTACTGTATACACATGACATCATACAAAATATATTCAAATATTCAAGTTTGTTCGTGACAACTTGTTGAGATAACTTTCAAACATAGATAATTATGGATACACTTGGATTTGAAGGCCCACATTTCTACGGTAAGCTGTGAACATTATTATTGATTTGCTTTGCTGGGTAATTCACGTTTCGGAGGCCAAGGTATGATTTACTCGCGGAAATCCTACACCTGTCCCTTTAAATACTATTAGCAAGTGTATACAATCTATAAATTGACTCAATGACCGTATTTGTTAAATTGGAGCAAACAATAATTTAATATGAAGTTAACCCAAAAGCTGTAACATGAAATTTACAAAAGCCAAAGCGAAATTTTAAGTAACTAAGCCAATCAACAACATTTTCTAAGAGAAATTAATACATACAACTAGGAACCCTATTTCTTGTACCAAAATAAATTACAACAATAAAATATTTCACTGCTAAAACAGTGCTCAATACAGTGGGAAATAGAAATATTAAGGAATTGAATTAGAATAAATTAGAGGTATTTCTATATTGCTCTACAATTGATGTATCAAGCAATATTTTAACACTGAAAATATTTTATTTTATATTGTAGAAATTAAATTATAATATTGATCAATACATCTTAATACTTTCTATTCCATTAAAATCAATACCGGTACATGTACAAAATCTTGGAGAGAATTATTTAAATAAAAGTAAATATTCACAAACCTTGTACAGAATATGTTTTGACTAATTGACTAGCCTGGTTATTTGACAGATCTTTCTGTTCATATACAGTCAAATAATATGTTGTTGGTCCAGTTTTCAGAGATGGTTTATTCCAAGTCACCAGAAAGCTGGTAGATTTGATTTGTGGAACTGGTACATTCAAATTACTTGGTTCACCAGCAGCTTAAAAAAGATAAGAGACAAGTTTAAATAGATTGAAGGCAACATGTAATATTGTTAATCTCACAAATACTTCAAATGTTAATATCTCAGAATTTCTATACTATTCTATATAGTCATTGATCAGTAGGGGAAATACACAAGACTGTTTTCAAACTGTATGAAACATGCTCAACTCAACCTTTCCTGTGCTGTTTTAGGAAGCAAATTATTGCATTAAAGTCACAGAATAATTTTTTTACCTTCTTCAAGTGTTTGTGCTGATTTAGAAGCTACAGATCCTGGTCCAGCTTTATTATATGGTGTAACTATTAGAGTATAGTTGATATATGGTAACAAATCAGTTATCATTTGTGTAATACCAGCTTTTAAATCTGTTACATTATATGGTGGTGTTACACCTGCACAATTATTAGTCGTTGGCTAAAATAGTAAAATATAATAAGTGATAAAAAAGGAGGTAGGATTTATTCAAAAAGTTCAGTCTAATTTTTTTGACAAATATTTAAGAGGCCCGTCTTTAGAGCCTAAATGAAGTGGCTATATAAAAAATAAAAACTAATAACGGAACGAAAATTTGGTCTAAAGTGTCAAAACGTTCATATATTGCTGTGTTGTTTTGGATTTAGGGTTTTGTTTTACAGATCCAATTGTTAGTACCTAAATACTAAATAGGAGTTCTATTATGTTACAATTAATGAAAGTCCAGGCAAGCTTACTAGCAATAAAACAAACCCACCCATGCAAGATCTATTCGAAATATTAAATTACATGTGTAGACCAAATATAATAAGAATATTATAATAATATACATTCTGATACTTATATTATTAGTACTATTATTCACATATATAAATAGTTGTACACATTCACTACCATTCTTCACATCTAATATATAAACACTAGGCCTACCTATATCAGATACTGAATAATAATATACATACTGATACTTACCTTATTATTAATATCAGTAACATATATATATTGTTGAATACATTCACTACCATTCTTTACATCTAATATTATAAACACTAGGCCTACCTATATCAGATACTGAATAATAATATACATACTGATACTTACCTTATTATTAATATCAGTAACATATATATATTGTTGAATACATTCACTACCAATCTTAACATCTAATATATAAGCAGTAAGAACACCCATATCTTCATCAGGATAAAACCAAGATACAGTAAGATTTCTACTATTGATGTTAGTTATATTTAAATCTTTAACAGGATCAGACCCTAAATTAAACGTTATCATTAATTACATATAACACTTTTAATCATTCACCACCCTATTTTAGATCATAAAATCATTCTAAAATACATGAGAGCAGCTACAAAGCTCAGTGAAGACCCTTTGGCCATCAAAGAATAAATATGTCAAAACAAAAGTTCATTTGGCAAGAGAATTCCATGTACTTAGAGGAAAATGTTCTCAATCACAAAGTAAGAAATATTTACAATTTGCTCTGATTTTTCATTTTAAATATCTTTATTTTCAATGTCACAAGCAACACAGATGTCATTGGAATTGGAAAACGGGTACAATTTAAAGCTTTTTTTGTACCAAATGCTAGATGAGTGATATTTTTTTTACATTTTACTGTCTGACTACATTGAGCTCTGAATCGAACTTTTTCTCTCATTTCATAAATATTCACAATAAAATTTTGAATCGTTAGCCATTTATCTTAGAATGCCTTCGGATCCACAGAAATATGAGGATCAGTGATTTTACATTTAGAATAGAAACACATCCCGAACCATTTTTTGGACTGAAAATTCCCCTCGGTAAAATCATTTATACAATTAATATTTTTTTCAGTGGTTGACATTTTCATCAACCCAAAGAAATTCTAAGACTCTCATTAGTATTTTGTAGTTGGTATTTTTTAATTCATAGGAAAATGATTGTAAAAATTCAATTCAGAAAACAGTGTAGTTAGAGAGTAGTTCCATGGATGTTTACTCCTATCATGTCACAATCTATTGTTTAAAAGTTAAAAAATTGACAATGCTGTATTCTAATTATCACCTGATAATTAACCTGATTTTAATTTGATGACATTTATGTATGACTATCATTTTTACAAAAATACAATCATGAGAACTAACCTCTTGAGCTTGTGTTGAAAGTCTTTGTAATTCCTGTGCTATTCTTTCCATTATAAACAGCAATAATACTGATAGTGTATTGTCTACCAGGTTGTAATGTATTAGCTGGTAGTGTTATACTATTAGTAGTTGGTTCTTGTGTAAAAGGGGTGTTAAGACCTGGTCCTGTTATTTCTACAATGTATTTATCTACTCCACCAGTTGGTTTAACAAATCCAATGTTCATTACTTTAGTAGTATCATAGTTATTATCAGAATTTAATGGTCCAGGTTTACCAGGATCTAGAAATAGAAATGATATGAAAATCATAATTTTTGTTATAAAAAGGGACTGAAAGCAAAGTAAAATTATTGTTTTGATATGGAATATTTAAATCATGTATTTATAAAATGTACATTATAATTCATGTATTGATTATGTATATTTATATATATCCCATCTGAACAACTAGAAGCTTTATCAGCTAGATAGAAAAGGGATTAAGAATCCAAAAGGCTATACTATCTTGATCCTCAAAGTGTTTGAACTTAATAGTGGTAAGAGTCTTACTTTTTTAAAATTGTGACTCTTAACTGGTTGGCTGTTGAATTTAAGATTGAATGAAATAAGACATCGAATTCAGTACCTTTAAAATGATAGTACATATAATTCATTCTATGAACAAAACTCAAAGTAATATTGAGTCAGTAGAAAGTTAATGTTACTTACTGGTACTATCAGTTATCTCATCAGACACAGCATCTTCAGTAGTACTACCTCTATCAGTTCTAACTTTAGTTGTTATCTTAATATTAGTATAATCAGTTCCTGATGATAGACCAGTTACTGTACCAGTACGAGCTGTAGAGACC
>NW_008710779.1:231780-233375 GCF_000327385.1 Lottia gigantea | reverse complement strand
AGAACAGACTCTAAGAAATATAAGAATATAAAATTCAAAAGATCAAAAAGTTTTGGAACAACCTGATTTTTCCAGGACAATCTGGATGTAAAAAGTAAGTGTCTGAAATACCTTAGAATAGGAATGGTAGTTATTACTTCTTTAAGAATTGCATATTATCTATATGCATCACCTATATTTTTACTTAGTTACATTAATTATCAGAATTATATTCACCAGATTTATATTTACATCTAGAATTACTATCTTTATAACTTTCTAAATATTTATATGTATCACTAAATATAGATATATTATTACCTGGTCTACATTGATTATCAGATCTATATTCACCAGATTTATATTTACATCTAGAAATACTATCTTTATAACTTTCTAATTATTTATATGTATCACTAAATATAGATATATTATTACCTGGTCTACATTGATTATCACATCTATATTCACCTGATTTATATTTACATCTAGAATTACTATCTTTATAACTTTCTAATTATTTATATGTATCACTAAATATAGATATATTATTACCTGGTCTACATTGATTATCAGATCTATATTCACCAGATTTATATTTACATCTAGAATTACTATCTTTATAACTTTCTAATTATTTATATGTATCACTAAATATAGATATATTATTACCTGGTCTACATTGATTATCACATCTATATTCACCAGATTTATATTTACATCTAGAATTACTATCTTTATAACTTTATAATTATTTATATGTATCACTAAATATAGATATATTATTACCTGGTTTACATTGATTAGTAGATCTATAATAACCAGTATTACATTTACATGTTGAAGTAGCAGTATAACATATTAAATCAGGAATACAGACTTCATTTGAATTACTGCAATCTCCATTATATCCTAATTCTATAAAATATATAAAAATAACATGCAGATAGATGATATAAATATAATATTTTCAAAGCCATCTACCTATCTAATTCTGTATTTAATAATAGGTTAAAATATGTTTTTGAATATTATTTAGTTAGTTCTCCGGTCTCTCAGCCAGAGAAGAGTCAGAACTAAAAAACAGTTTCCTCGGATTTCTAACAATGTTAATCGGATTTTGATATATTTACTTTTTTTCACTAAAAGAGTCTGATTTCTCAAATATTTCATTCAAAATATATCATCCCACGGGATTATAATTTATCGCTGTAATAATTCAAGATAAAAGGTACAGAACATATAACATACTTACTTATTGTACATGAAGTTAATTAATGAGAAAACACGCTAACCAAAAACTTACTTGGATAACAATTATTATCATATAGGTAATGATCATCTTGACATCCACATTTATTATTGATACATGTTAAATTACCAGTACATGGCTGTGTATCACTTGGGTTACAGTTACTACCAGATTCTACTTCTATAAAATAAATTATCATATGTATTATTACATGTTAAATTACCAGTACATGACTGTGTATCACTTGGGTTACAGTTACTATCAGATTCTACTTCTATAAAATAAATTATCATTATTATATTATTACATGTTAAATTACCAGTACATGACTGTGTATCACTTGGGTTACAGTTACTACCAGTTG
>NW_008710779.1:215069-231730 GCF_000327385.1 Lottia gigantea | reverse complement strand
CTGATAGTTGTATCTTGAAACTGTTTCCACTGATTACATATTCATTAATATAAGTATCACTGAGTACATTCCATGAGAAAGTTAAGTTAGTAGCAGTTGAACCTGTCACTCTAAAATTAGTTGGCTTCAATTCAGATACTAGAAAAAGAAAACAAACAATAGGCTTTGATTGTAGTATTCTGGAATATCTATTTGAAAAATAATAAACAGGGTGAATGTTATAAGCAGAAGTTTGAATTGCAATGTTTTCTTTAAAATGTGTTGTATGTGAAATTGTGCAGATACACAAACAATCTAGTTAATGATAAGAACAAATTATTACATAAAATTTGTGAAAAGGGTTTAACATTTCTTACAAAGACACTCATGAACATTCTCAAAGAACAGACTCTAAGAAATATAAGAATATAAAATTCAAAAGATCAAAAAGTTTTGGAACAACCTGATTTTTCCAGGACAATCTGGATGTAAAAAGTAAGTGTCTGAAATACCTTAGAATAGGAATGGTAGTTATTACTTCTTTAAGAATTGCATATTATCTATATGCATCACCTATATTTTTACTTAGTTACATTAATTATCAGAATTATATTCACCAGATTTATATTTACATCTAGAATTACTATCTTTATAACTTTCTAAATATTTATATGTATCACTAAATATAGATATATTATTACCTGGTCTACATTGATTATCAGATCTATATTCACCAGATTTATATTTACATCTAGAAATACTATCTTTATAACTTTCTAATTATTTATATGTATCACTAAATATAGATATATTATTACCTGGTCTACATTGATTATCACATCTATATTCACCTGATTTATATTTACATCTAGAATTACTATCTTTATAACTTTCTAATTATTTATATGTATCACTAAATATAGATATATTATTACCTGGTCTACATTGATTATCAGATCTATATTCACCAGATTTATATTTACATCTAGAATTACTATCTTTATAACTTTCTAATTATTTATATGTATCACTAAATATAGATATATTATTACCTGGTCTACATTGATTATCACATCTATATTCACCAGATTTATATTTACATCTAGAATTACTATCTTTATAACTTTATAATTATTTATATGTATCACTAAATATAGATATATTATTACCTGGTTTACATTGATTAGTAGATCTGTAATAACCAGTATTACATTTACATGTTGAAGTAGCAGTATAACATATTAAATCAGGAATACAGGCTTCATTTGAATTACTGCAATCTCCATTATATCCTAATTCTATAATATAAAATTAATCCGAATAACATGTCAATAGATGATATATATATAATATTTTCAAAGCCATCTAACTATCCAATGAGTGGCGGCGCCAGCATTCCAAGACTGGGGATACAAATAGGGGGTAAATTACCTCAATGGGGGGACAACTGCTGAGGCTGAATTAATATTTTGGCTACTCTGTGGTGGTGTCTTAGTCGCAAGTCTCTTAAAAGAGCGTCTTATAGGCTTCTCTCAAGAAAATTGTAAAAAAAATGAATAGATTTAGTGTATTCTGACACACATTTTAGAGAAAAAAGGTAGACATTTATATTTGTTGAAAATAAAGTGGGGGTACAATCTTAACAGGGATCAAGTACGTTTTTGAAAATTATCTAATTAATACTCCGGTGTATCATTTTCCTGGTATTCTTGATGGACGTCAGCCAGAGAAGAGTCAGAACTATAATATACAGTTTTCTGGGACTTATAACAATGCTATTCGGATTTTGAGTTATATTTACATTTTTTGACTATAATAGTCTCAAATATTTGATTCAAAAATATATCATCCCACGGGATTATAATTTATCGATGTAATAATTCAAGATAAATGGTACAGAACATATAACATACTTACTTATTGTACTTGAAGTTAATTAATGAGAAAACATAATTTGAAAGTTCATATTTCGGCGGTGAAAAATTACGAAATTGTATAAGTTAATGCTAGAAATAAAAAATAGTTAAACAAACTATTTAAACTACTACTGTATAACTAATTGTATAAGTTAATAATACACAATAAACATAGTCTTAAGGTACATGTACTACTCTGAAATATAACTAGTTGTATGAGTTAAAGGGGCAGTGTGAAAAATTTGCAAGATCAAAAACGTTGTTAATTAGACCCTAAAATATTACATCTTTCTAAATTTACATTTATGTACCGTGACCAGGCCAATCACCAAAAACCTCCTTCTACCAAGCCGAGAAACTGATCTCAACAGTCTTTTCCTAACGCAAGGATCATATTTACCTGCATACCCATATCCAAAAGAATTACAAAGAAAGCCGAAAAGGATCCTTTAACAGCACACCTTTAACTCAAACCAGATGAAAACCTTTTCTGGTCTCCAGCAACAGCAATCAATATTTGGGAATGTCAGTTTCAAACAACGCGTCTTTCAACTAATTACTGGGGATAAAAATATCGAGAGGCCCCCTCTTGGACAAACAGTTATGACCTTGGGCCATAAAGTTCTCACTCCCCTTCAACATTCAATCTTAGATCGTGTGCTTTCTGTGAGCTAAATTCTAATTTCACCTTAACACCGTGGATTTGAGTTTATCCCTTCACCTAAAGTAGCCAATATTGATTATCTACAACCTCAGCTGCGCATATTTCTTTTGAATCCACCCACTCGTGGTACTAGAACCTTGTTCATTTCTAAATCCACGTGGAAACCACCCAAAGCTGCCATACATCCACAAATACTGAAAAAATAAATCGCAAGTTTGAACAGGATTTACAATTGTTATCAAAAAGAGTGATAAAGGTTCATTATATTGTGTCAATTTCGATTAGGATGCATATGAATCCACTGTTTCCAAAGGCGATCCAAAGCAGTAATGAATACACTCGATATTCTTCAAATAAACCGATACTCATATTTGCATAAGAGTTCATTTCACCGAAAACACACCTTTTAATGTATAAATAAGTCTCAAGTCTTACGATTTCATCGGATTTGTACCATTTCTTCCGATTCCAGCCAGCACGATTGTTTTCTCGAAACTGAACGAGAATGGGCACTCTAACATGCATGATTATACAAAAATAAACAGTTCCACTTTTGATATCAGCGAAGGAGAGACTTTATAATAAAGACAAGATCAAGAAGCGTTCCATATTTGTCAGACATATTCATTTTATTCATAATAAAATTGGCTAGGTATCAAGTAACTAAGAAACGACCATTCATTAGGCGATCTTTCCTTAATAACACCTATTGAGCGTATAGTTATTGACCTGCTTGAAGATGAAACTACGAAATTGTGTCAAGCTAGTGAAGGTCATTGGATAGAGACGCTAAATACAACAAGATTGATATAGGACTGAATATTCATCATAATAGTAGCAGGCATAGTATCTTGTTGTCTTGTTATATACACCAATGATCAAAACTGTTAATAAAAATGGCCTCTTGTGCAGGTAGAATTTCAGGCGGCTCCATATCCAGAAATGTTTACAACATATTAAAGTAAACGTATGCTAATTTTGGTACTTGTATCACAAAATGCACAATACAATACAATGCCACTGTATTACCTTTATACCTGCTACTAGATACAGATTCATTATGGCCCATGAAAGTGAAAAGTCATTTAATTTAAACAAAAAAAGGAACTTAGTTATCAGAAAGAATTACTTTAATCTAGATTCTCGAATGAGCTGCTTGTATTAATTTACATATTTACTGTACCCATATAGTAGATTCTAGATGTACCCATACTACTAAATGTCCACAGTAAATATAATTATCAAAACCATTCGAATAGTGAATGTTAAAGGAAAAAAGGGTTCAACCTTCTGAATCATATTTTACTGACAAAGATATATAGTATAAAATAAGTCTACATTTTCAAAACGAACTTACTTGCTGTACAAACTCCACTAGAATCATAATAGTCAGCAGTACATTGACATCGATTACTGTTATCACATTGATATCCTGTACCTGCAGGTTTACCACCACATGTTCTAACATCACCTCTATTACAACCATCTCCAACATTACATGATACCTGAAATAATATGATACAGACATTTAAAGACAAATATCATAGTTAATATGTGCCCTTTAAGCACAATGTATGTTTTCATGGCTTTTCATAGTAAAGTTGTTGATAATGCGTAAGGTATGTTTTCATGGCCATGGTGGCTTTTCTGATAATGTACATTATAAAGAATACGATAGGGTCTGTGGATAGTTTCAAAAATTCTTGGACAAGCAGGCCCGTGGTTACGGAGGGTGAGGTGATCTGCCGAGCGACACAATCATCACTGCAAACAAACACCACATCCAATTGTCCCCCACTCATCCCCATACCACAATTATTTCTGGCTTCGGGGCTGCTTAGTGGTAAATTCAAATAAAAAGAGAATGTAGCTTTATCATTCTTCCAAAAGATATACCGTATGCTAAGACTTATGAACAACGAAAACTTATTGATAACATTATTTACTTACGTAACCTAATAAAAATACACACAAGAGGTATGCTATGTTGTTAATATGATTGCACGCCATTTTTCTCCAAACTAACTTTCAATCCGAGCGAAAATCACCTGCAAATGGTGCGAATCCGGGAAATCCCGATCCTTCTTAAATCAACTTCCTAGTTGGAGACGTTTTTTAACACGTGACACTTTACATAGGCCTATACATACATCGTTTATATGTGTAACATAAATATAAGAAAAGATATGCACTAATTCATTCTTGACTTAAACCGGTCGAGGATGACTAACATGGGATGGATTACAACATAATGATAATAATAATAATACTTTGAGAAGGCTTCGGGATGAAACAAAAATTAACAAAAATTAGACTGAAAATTTATAGTACAGGGGCGATGTCTGCCCACGTTCCAGACACTCATAAAGTGTATATAAAAAAAAATGTTAAAATTCTAGGTATCTTCCGCGGCTCTGATAACCATGACCGTTATCGGAATCTTAATCTCAATAGAATGAGTAACATACTTATCAAATGGAAGGGCTTGGAGTTTGTGACATTGATCTGAAGCTCCAGGCATTAGACCTCCGGCCTGTTAAATTGGCCATAGGGAGGAGCAAATACCCGCAGATATCCCTTCTTTAATTCTGGATGGGAGTTTCTTTGAGAGTTTGACATTGACCGTTTCAAAACAATAAAATTTCATTACAGGAAGAATAAAATCAATTGGAAACAGGAAATTACCACGAAAATCATATATGAAAACCTTTGGAAATAAATGAAATAAATGCAGTTTTACGTCCTACTTTTCTGTATGATGTCGACTAATGAAGACTTGACACATAAAATTCTCTTGCGTGTGCCAAAATTTATGGAATTCTAGTTTGAGTCGTGGAGAAAAGGAATTCCTCTTCCTTCTGACTCGGCAACTACTTTCAACACGGAGCACGCGGGAGTTTTATACCAAGTCAGTTTGGGTATTTCCACAGACATCCTGAAACGTTGCTACATCTTTTTATAATGTACGATAAACTATCGCCATTACGGAATAGATTCTGTTACTTTATGGCAAGCTCCCTGAAGAGACACATCCTGATTCGTAAGATTCGTGGTAGGGATTGATCATTCACTGTAACGATATGTACCATTACTTTAACACCATCTGGACCAATCGCTCTGCACTAAAACATGTCGGGTGATATAATTGAAACCTTGTTTTATCGATTGCTGGAGATATCAACTTTGCTAATATACCCATTTTCATTTCAGTCTACTGTGATATTCATACACCATTTCATCTATATTTTTAATACACATAATTCTTAAATATTTTTACATATTTATAATATTTCATAAAGTGAATAATTTTCATATACAGTTCATATATCTATATACATATCATATTTATTATTTCTGAGAGTATAAATACACTTCGATGGGAATGTTCCCAAAGAAGGTCTTTTTTCTTGTAAAATACCCTTACGACTGTTACACTATAGGTACATATAACATAATATTAATTTTTTTGTGGTGGAGAATTTTGTCCTAGGTGATTGAGGCTTTTGTCCCTTGGGGCTTTTGTCCTGGTGCAAAATTGCAGAGGAAATTGTGGTTTCTTATGAATGGCTGGTTTATTGTTATTTGCTTTTAGTGAAGTCATAATCTGTTCATATTTTCCTGATTTACAAGAGCCGCATATATGTCAGAAAATGGAATGATAAAAACAGATAATATCAGTGTTGACGATATACAGAAAAAACTTCTATTGTTAGTTATACGTGTATCTAAAATCATTTGAGAGTTTCATAAACGGGAGGTGTTAAATCATCATCTGAAGACGCATATGGACCTTGTTCTTCATTGTGTCTTTGATCTGGAACATTGACGTAATACGCTGCAGTTTCAACGTCACTGTTGCGATTTGGGAGGTTGACATATGCTGCAGTCTCAGGATTCGAAGTTCCATTTGAGTGTGGTGTGTAGTTTACAGTTCCTTCTTTACTTTCCTTTTGTTTCGATCTTCTGAAAAAATAGTAATGATACAATTTCTAACTGGACCTTGGCATTTTATATTTTCATATTTCTCGATATCTTTACAAATGAATACTGGTCCGTTTACTTTGCGTCTCATAGTTAAAATCTATAGTTTTTAATCACTTTTCATTACACTTGGGATGGTTATAATCACCAGTTTTTAGTCAACCTGGTTTCCAAAACAAAGGGCCATAACGTATATAGATGGTGTGGTTTGGTATGAATTAATTATGGACTATTTCACCAAGGGGATCGGGGATTTGAATCCCCCTCAAGGTAAGATAAATTCTAATGCCTAAGCCAGTGCTTCCGAAGGTCGGTCCTGTGTCGGCTCTCACTCCTTAATACCATGTTTTAAGATTGAGCATTTTACGATATACATCCCGGAATGAAAGTAACTCATTTCATAAAGCTGGATTCAAACCCGCCAAGAAAGCGTACTATAGAATAATAAGGGATGGTAAATTGAACAATTTTCAAAGATAATAATGAACAATCCAACACAATGTCGCCAATTTCTGTAAAGATCTGTAGGCCAACCAAACGAGTTTCTAATAAGTGAATTGTAATAAAATATAATATAATATAACATTTGGAGCTATCATCTCATTACATATTTCGATTATAACAGGTGTACAATAATTGTCTCTTAAAGAGACTAGTGTGCCATTTTTGTGACCAATCATACCTTAAGTCTCAGGAACGGGAATTTCAATCAGAAATAGTGTTCATAGCTCACTGTCGAATTTTGAGCCTTCAAAGCCATGTGTGTCCAGAATTATTCGCGTTTAAATTTGAGACACTGGCATATATAGAAAAGAAATCAAAAGAAATTCTTATGTTGAATGAATTATTCGATTTTCGTAATTTTCGGGTACTTCTGAAGACTATTTACATATATTCAGGACTCAAATCTACCCCCCAAAATGGCGCACCTGGCCTTTAAATGTAAATGTTACTATTTAAAAATTCTATACCTTCTTTTCACTATACAATAAATGACTATTCCAACGATCATCGCTATAAAAGTTACTAGGGCGCCAACAATCCCTGCCACTGCTGGAGAAATACTGTCATCTGTAGAATCTAAGAATGAAAGGTTCTGAAATAAGTTCCTTAGTTCCTTAATGCACCTTGTGAAGTCCAACTGAAGTTTTTTGTCGGTAAATATAATTTTACAAATGATTTATGAATTGAAAAATCAGCTCCAAAATAAAAGTGATAAGCATAAGACTTGCCAATAAATGGTTTGTTCATGCAACGGTACACTACATAAAATATATCGGGATTCAGGAAATAAGACAAGAAATAAGCCCTGTAGATATGATCATAATCTTACTTACCGCCTTTTGTTTTGTAGGTTCCTATTGGTTGAGATACAGAGCAGTGCATGACACAGCTAGAATTCTACAAAATATTGAGTTTAATGTTTGACCACAGTGCTTAGTTATTTTTCTGTGTTTCATATTCTGAAAGAGGATGTTATCTCATTTTTAGTTAACACCTTATTGTGGCAAGTGTCAAAGAATCTACTGTTATAAATTTACTTAAAACGCCTATCGATATTCCAGAAATTCAATTCCAAGCCAATAAACCTAAACGAACAAATTTGTTTAGGATTGTTCACTTAAATTGATAACTAATTTATTTCAGAAATTGGGTTTATTCCTTTTAAATCAAATGCAGATTTCAATCAAATTTCTGTATTAGTGCAGTGGTAATAAACTATGAACTACCACACGACAATTGATTTGTTTTATGTAAAAACTTTCAAAGAAAAACTTTTCCAAGGTGTGATAGATGTAAAACGCATTAAAAACGTTGATTTATCAAAAGCAAATCTTGGAAATCTTCATCCAACTTACTGATATACTGTGCCCATCTTCAGAGGTCCATTGCAAAAATATTCTTCAGGCTGTTAGTCACAATCACTTTCAGCACCAACAACAAATTTTAATTTATCTACGTCATCTGAAAACAGATATTTAGATAATTTCTTCAATTATTCATTCGTGCATTTAAAACTGACCCTCGCTTGGTTTCTTGGGTACCAACCTAGGCCTGTACATTTTGGAGAGGTCGAATCCTTCCCTGAAAGGGGAAAGTCAAGGATAACATTGTGAACCTTGAACAGTTTACCATAATAGACCATAACAACATTCTGGTATAAATATTTTACACATACAACATTAAGTATGCCGAGGAAGAAACCAGTGAGATCAATGACACACATACAAAAGTGAACAGGATGAAGTTCTGGAGCACATTAAAGGCTATCTTCATGATGTCCGCTGACAGCAGGGCCGTAACTATGATATTTTTTCAATTAGGCCAAAATCCAATTTTGTCTGTTAAAACAGTTATTTATCGGAACGCGATCGGTTGACTTGAAATGGTAACAACCTCTACAGTAAGCATCAAAAAAGCAATATTTTTAGTGGATATCATATTTATATTTTGAATTTCTTATATAAAATTCCTTTTTGTTATATTCGGCAGGAAGCATTTGCCTTAATTTTTTAATTGCCTTAGTTTTTTTTAATCATTTGATATTAAAATGTCAACACTAACCTTTATCACCATACCAGGTATCCTTTGTTACTCTATATGGTGCATCAAATGATTGAGCACTGACTTTCTGCCAATTAGCGTAACTTCTAACCTTTGCTACAGTTAGCTGATTATCTGTAATTATATACATAAATCTCTAGAAAGAAATGAAAAACTAAAAGAGTAAAAGATGGTTCAGGTCGATCTGCAAATTATGAGAGAACATATCGGTTTTAGTGGATCTGAAAGCAAAGAGGACAGTTACTGCTATTTGCACCTTTCTGACAAAACATATACCTTTTCCCGCAGACCGCCAATCGCACATGCTAGTACATGTATTTGGTTAGTTTCTCGATACGAAGGCTTGAAATGGGATGAGATACATTGAATTGCTGGACAACCTGCAGCCACCTCCTTACAGAAGGTTTGCTTTCCCAGGTAATAGATATAAATTAAAACTATTTCATCCACTTTAAAGAAATTCAAATAAATGAATAAAACTGGAAAAAGTTCTCCATTGATCATTTGACTGACCCAGAATTAAAAAGCAACAATATAAATAAATTTTTAATGCAACATTGATTTACATCAACACCATTAATACTTATCCACGCTTTGGAAACCAGTAAATATCGTATGCTTCTATATAAATATTTATCATTACATCATATATCAGGATGATCAAAATTTGTCATTTGCCCTAAACAAAAAAGTTAAAAACTCATACTTACCATTGATATCACATTTGTCTTTAACACAGACTAATAATGCTGTTATCTTTACAGGACCATTAGTTTCATCTCTTAAACAACTAGGACAAACTGTTACAGAGAATGATGTCTGTTCAATGACTTCAGAGTTTGGTATCAAAATTATATCTTCCTTTGGTAGTTTTGGTTCTAAAAATATACAATACACAGAATAAAATGACAGGTTCTAATACATTAAGGGTTTATTATTGATTGTTTCTAAAAAACATAATACTGGAAATAGATTGGTCGGTTCTAAAAAGACATAATACAGATAATAAATAAGTTAGTTTTAAAAATAACTATTACATTAGAATGGTTGGTCTGGTTGGTTCTAAAAATACATAAAACAGCCATAGATTGGTGACGTGCAGTGTAACGCTGATGTTTTGATATTATGTCATATTTGTGATTTCAATTCATTTTTTTTGCCATTAGTGGAAGAAAGAATGTATAAAGACAGAAAGAAATATAAAAGAACCTACTTCCTGTAGGTGCTGGATATTTTATAACTGTCTCTTCTCCTTTAAAGTCCATATTAGTAGCAAACTGAAAAGTTTAAATTAACATGAGAAGTATCAATCTCTCTAATAGAATAAATATATCAATACGTAATCCATTCTTTTTTTTTTAAACAAATAGCCAAAATAGTGAATATTAATCTGAAGATATATTCATACCACTTTATTATTGCCTTTTCCTTTTTTCAGTAAATATGAATAACGTCATCTGTTATGGCATTTGAAAAGGTAAATTACACCATGTAAATACAGTTAATACATTCAAAATTGATCTTGTACTTTTCATTGTATTGAAAGAGAATTGTACGTTTGTTTGATTCTGAAATTGAACAGAATTGAGCTACTAAAACATGCAATTAACGAATTGTCCAAACAGTTGTGATGGTATAAAAAATCTATAATCAACTAAATAGCATTCAATACGGCAAATTGAAAAAGACGAAAATGTTTACACGTATCATATAGGATAATGGATGATGAGATTATGTTTTAGCTAAGGCCTCAATCTCAATAAGAAATTATAAAAAAAACTGTATTATACAGCTACATCTACTCACAACTGTAAATGTAATATCTTCTCCCGGCTTTACTCTGACGGTTTCAGTAAATGTACAAATTTCCTTAGGTTGAATATCTCTAGGATCTTCATTCTGAAATTTAAATTAAGTATATTGTGTAGCTCAATAAATATTTTACTAATATACATAAAGACATATCAAACTTGAACCTCATAGACTACAGTGATAAGGATTCAGAAAAAGTTTTAGTTGAGAAATTTGACAAAATCATACAGGAACATTAATCGTAATCATATTTTTACCACTAGAGTAGAAGTCAATGTGTAGTACATAATAACTCCATGTCGATTTCTTTCTTTAATACAACTCCAGCTGACTTCTGCTGATGTAAATATTTCACTTTTATGGCGTACTGTTAGACTTTCAACTTTTCCTGGAGCTGAAGATAAAATAATTGAAGCTTTATTATAAAAGACATTAAATGTATTAAATAAGCTATCTGTCTGTTGTAGGTGAAGAAAATATTGTTTTTATTTTTAAGGGTTTCAGATAAGATTAATCTAAAGACTGTTGGGGAATATACAAAAGAGGGTTGTTTCTAGCAAATTTGTTATTATGTTTTGGTCTAATTTCATATACATCATCCATTGTCAAAAACCAGCGAGAATTATCTTTAGTAATTTCTTAAGCAAGTTCAAGTTTATGGCATGAAACATTTTCATAGGAATTTTTGCAAACAGTTTTCTTTAATGACCTTAATTATTTTAGCAGTTCCAGCAAATTAAAAATGTGTAAGTTAACCATTGACATTCGCTTATAATAGAACATACGTGATGATGATGTTTGAAATTCTGAAATAATTTTAATCGAACTATTTCCAGCAGCAGTAGATGCCTGTAATTCCACTCTATAATACCAGTAGCTAACTACATCATTAACTCGATATTCTTCAGTATCAAAACCTGTAAAAGACATTAAATATTTTATATACAATAAGTAACTACAACCCTCTTGGCAATAGGATTGATCAGCAGTAAATTTGATAAATAAGCCCGGTGGATCTAAATTTCCCTCAAGATGGTACTGCGCAGTTGATTCAACACAATTTCAATGGCTATCAACACACACACAAAAAAATCAACACACACAAAAAAAACAATATTTCTGAATATTATGATAAATAAGTCAAAAATAACCAGAAATGTTTGCTGATTTTTGTGGACTACATATTGCCATCACCAACGTCAATCCGCTTTTTTCATACTTTGGAAGGCACAATTTCTGAATGATTTTGAGGAACTTGGTTGAAAATGTCTGACGAAATTGTTTTCACTTAAGGAAGACGAGTCAGAACTACACTAAAAACAAATGACAATACTAAAGAAAAACTCTGTAAAAAATAAATTTTGTAGAAAAAAATCTTTATTTTATAAATATAAATGATAATATAAATGATAATATAAATGATAATATAAATGTTTATGTCTGTGGAAAAGGGTGTCACTTTTTATAGTCTGTCCAGTTTCCAGCCCCGAAATCTTTTGCCTCGCTATATTCATACCAAAAATACTCAAGTTATGAAGTATGGAGCCTTTTGTAAACGAAAACATTCCAAAAGCAATGAATGTGCAAATACTGCATATTCATGATGGTTGCCATTTTGTTCTGCCATTGGGTGTGGTGTATGTTACCTTGCTGGTGAAGCTATCTTGTTTTTAACTTACCAAATTTAAAAACAATATGTTCAACAATTCTAACAAAATCAATACTTATACAAAATATTATAGAGAATTATTTAAATAAAAGTAAATATTCACAAACCTTGTACAGCATATGTTTTGACTAATAGACTAGCCTGGTTATTTGACAGATCTTTCTGTTCATATAAATACAAATAATATGTTGTTGGTCCAGTTTTCAGAGATGGTTTATTCCAAGTCACAAGAAAGCTCTTAGCATTGATTTCTGGTACATTCAAATTACTTGGTTCACCAGCAGCTTAAATAGACGAGAGACATCTTTGAATATATTGCAGGCGACATGTAATATTCAAATCTCTCAAATGCTTCAAATGCTCATAACCCCATGACCCGTTTTATCGAAACGATCTTAGCAATGAGATGTCCTAGAGTCTTATCTTCTTACACTGTTTCCTAGCGCTAAGATCGTTTTCGAGAATACGTAGACTGATTTCTTTAAAGGATTGAATGCCAGTATAAACATTGTTATTACTGTGGAAATACACAATTTGTGTACTGATTCTTGAGATATTATTGTTTGTAATTGCAGATATTAAAGTAAATGGGAATATCCCATAAATGGTAAACTCAACATAACTAAGGAAACAAAATATTGTAACAAGGAAACAGAAATTATATTATACTAATATCAAACCAGTTTTTATGTGTTTTACCTTCTGCAAGTGTTAGTGCTGATTTAGAAGCTACAGATCCTGGTCCAACATTATTATATGGTGTAACTATAAGAGTATAGTTGATATATGGTAACAAATCAGTTATTATTTGTATAATACCAGCTTTTAAATCTTTTACACTATATGTTGGTGTTACACCTGCACAATTATTAGTCGTTGGCTAAAATAGCAAAATAAAATAAGTTGTATTTAGTACTATATTCACCAGCTTTCAAATCATCTTTGTTACATTATTATCTACATCAGTAACAGTACCAATATCAGATACTGAATAATAATATACATCCTGATACATACCTTATTATTAATATCAGTAACAGTACCAATATCTAATATTGAATAATAATATACATCCTGATACATACCTTATTATTAATATCAGTAACAGTACCAATATCTAATATTGAATAATAATATACATCCTGATACATACCTTATTATTAATATCAGTAACAGTACCAATATCTAATATTGAATAATAATATACATCCTGATACTTACCTTGATATTAATATCAGTAACAGTACCAATATCTAATATTGAATAATAATATACATCCTAGTTCTTACCTTATTATTAATATCAGTAACATATATATATTGTTGAATACATTCACTACCAATCTTCACATCTAATATATAAGCAGTAAGAACACCCATATCTTCATCAGGATAAAACCAAGATACAGTAAGATTTCTACTATTGATGTTAGTTATAATTAAATCTTTAACAGGATCAGACCCTAAATTAAACATTAGTATCATTAATAACATAACGATCAGTTCAGTATATATTCGCTGTCCCATGTAAAGGTTTGTTAAAAAATGACCCAAGTCCAATCACTGTCCAAATTCCCATGTGGATTTATAAAGATAGCCTTGCAAAACAAGGTGACTTATACGCTCACCAGCAGCTTTGATTACAAGTATAAATCACTGTTGCCTGTATAGTGAGCATGAAACAATTGTGAACCGAAAGACGGGTGACAATATGCTTCCATACTACGCGTGGGCTTATAAAAATGAACAGAATCCATAAAGAATTGTTGCCTCAAGAGTGAAAAGTTGCACTATATGTCTAATAGAGTGAGTTCACTAAGTTGAAAACAACATTTTGGTGAAAAATTATCTGATCATCCTGAAAATCGATGAAACATGACGATGAAAAGGGATCATCTTCATAATGATATTGACCTACAAAATAAAAATCAGAAGAATCCATAAAGAATTGTTGCCTGTAGAGTGAGCACGAGTTGCACAATACAGTTTATAGAGTGAAAACGCTAGGTCGCACACGACATTTCGGTGCAAAGTTATCAGATCATCAAGAAAATCGATTAGGATCATGAACTTCATAATGACATTGACCTACAAAATAAAAACCATTTGAATCTGTGTAGAATTGTAGCCTGTAGAATGAGCACGAGCCAAATGTGAAAGGACCGATGGGCCGTCAGGGTAATTACAATATACTCCCAAAATATATAAATGCATCTTGCAAGTAACATGAGCGTTTTCAGTCCAGGATATCTGTGTTGAAACAATCGTTCCATGTTTTTTAAATCATAAACAGTGGATGCCCGAAACTGATATCCATGATGTTCCTTTAGCAACTGTACAAACTGTTCAAACAATTTATATACTACTGTGCTAAAGTAACATGGATATTCATATCATACGCTTTTTTGTACATGAAAAAGATGGTTTGTGTTTCGGTATCGGAAGTGGAAATTATATGAATACCAACCTACTGAAAGTGTGTTGAAAACACCTACAAACTCTACACTATTCTTTCCATTATATACAGCAATAATACTGATACTGTATTGTCTACCAGATTGTAATGTATTAGCTGGTACAGTTATACTATTAGTAGTTGGTTCTTGTGTAAAAGGAGTGTTAAGACCTGGTCCTGTTATTTCTACAATGTATTTATCTACTCCACCAGTTGGTTTAACAAATCCAATGTTCATTACTTTAGTAGTATCATAGTTATTATCAGAATTTAAAGGCCCAGGTTTACCAGGATCTAGAAATTGAAATAGCATTAAATCATTAGAATAGACCAAAACATCTACCTCTATTCAAGCCTTTGATTGCTATTTTGACAGTTGTCAGCTGGCATAGAGGTAGATGTTTCGGACTAAGATAAGGACAGAACAAATCATAACTATTATAAAATTAAACAGTGCAGAAAGTTCAAATTATAAAAAGTTTCATTTCATTCAATTGAAAAAGTAACCCGAAACACTAATTACGTAAAAAATCAAAGAAAAAATCTCATGGTGAAATATGTGAGTACAGAGCAATTCAAATATGTTCCGAAAACATGGGTCTGATCGATCAACTTAGCGAAATAAATTTTGAGGTCTAAGGTTGAGTTTCCTGCAACCTCATCGTGTTAAAATGATACATTTTACAAGGTTTGTTTACTAAGATGTGAAAAATGGATCCTTCACTTTACTAATAACAATTTGTGTCCTAAACAAGAATGAGAATGACAAATTAGATTACTCATCTTACTATTGTAGAGTTTAAACCAGTAGAAAGTTAATGTTACTTACTGGTACTATCAGTTATCTCATCAGACACAGCATCTTCAGTAGTACTACCTCTATCAGTTCTAACTTTAGTTGTTATCTTAATATTAGTATAATCAGTTCCTGATGATAGACCAGTTACTGTACCAGTACGAGCTGTAGAGACCTGAATAGTTGTATCTTGAAAACTGTTTCCACTGATTACATATTCATTAATATAAGTATCACTGGGTACATTCCAAAAGAAAGTTAAGCTAGTAGCAGTTGAACCTGTCGCTCTAAAATTAGTTGGCTTCAATTCAGACACTAGAAGAAATTTAACGTAGTGAACAAAGGAAATAACTCATAATATAACTCTTTTAAGGGCAAACTCTTCGTCCAAATAGAGCCAAATTAGAACTTGCCTGAGACCTCATCAATATATAAAAGCATATCAAGTCTCAACAAGATCGGATAAAAACCATAGCCTCTATCGTGTTTATAAACCACATTTTTACGTGCTTTTACTAAGTCAAGGGCAATAACTCAAAAACTGTTCAATAAAAACAAGCCAATTCTAACTTGACAGAGATCACATCAGTAAACACATGCATACCAAGATCCATTCAGATCAGATCAATGGTGTTTACTAGAAATGTGAATGGACAGGTGGACATAAAATATAATTATTACTAAGTCAAGGGCAATAACTCAAAAACTGTTCAATAAAAACAAGCCAATTCTAACTTGACAGAGATCACATCAGTAAACACATGCATACCAAGATCCATTCAGATCAGATCAATGGTGTTTACTAGAAATGTGAATGGACAGGTG
>NW_008710779.1:65296-215019 GCF_000327385.1 Lottia gigantea | reverse complement strand
TTATATCAGTAACAGTACCAATATCTAATATTGAATAATAATATACATCCTGATACACACCTTATTATTAATATCAGTAACAGTACCAATATCTAATATTGAATAATAATATACATCCTGATACATACCTTATTATTAATATCAGTAACAGTACCAATATCTAATATTGAATAATAATATACATCCTGATACTTACCTTGATATTAATATCAGTAACAGTACCAATATCTAATATTGAATAATAATATACATCCTAGTTCTTACCTTATTATTAATATCAGTAACATATATATATTGTTGAATACATTCACTACCAATCTTCACATCTAATATATAAGCAGTAAGAACACCCATATCTTCATCAGGATAAAACCAAGATACAGTAAGATTTCTACTATTGATGTTAGTTATAATTAAATCTTTAACAGGATCAGACCCTAAATTAAACATTAGTATCATTAATAACATAACGATCAGTTCAGTATATATTCGCTGTCCCATGTAAAGGTTTGTTAAAAAATGACCCAAGTCCAATCACTGTCCAAATTCCCATGTGGATTTATAAAGATAGCCTTGCAAAACAAGGTGACTTATACGCTCACCAGCAGCTTTGATTACAAGTATAAATCACTGTTGCCTGTATAGTGAGCATGAAACAATTGTGAACCGAAAGACGGGTGACAATATGCTTCCATACTACGCGTGGGCTTATAAAAATGAACAGAATCCATAAAGAATTGTTGCCTCAAGAGTGAAAAGTTGCACTATATGTCTAATAGAGTGAGTTCACTAAGTTGAAAACAACATTTTGGTGAAAAATTATCTGATCATCCTGAAAATCGATGAAACATGACGATGAAAAGGGATCATCTTCATAATGATATTGACCTACAAAATAAAAATCAGAAGAATCCATAAAGAATTGTTGCCTGTAGAGTGAGCACGAGTTGCACAATACAGTTTATAGAGTGAAAACGCTAGGTCGCACACGACATTTCGGTGCAAAGTTATCAGATCATCAAGAAAATCGATTAGGATCATGAACTTCATAATGACATTGACCTACAAAATAAAAACCATTTGAATCTGTGTAGAATTGTAGCCTGTAGAATGAGCACGAGCCAAATGTGAAAGGACCGATGGGCCGTCAGGGTAATTACAATATACTCCCAAAATATATAAATGCATCTTGCAAGTAACATGAGCGTTTTCAGTCCAGGATATCTGTGTTGAAACAATCGTTCCATGTTTTTTAAATCATAAACAGTGGATGCCCGAAACTGATATCCATGATGTTCCTTTAGCAACTGTACAAACTGTTCAAACAATTTATATACTACTGTGCTAAAGTAACATGGATATTCATATCATACGCTTTTTTGTACCATGAAAAAGATGGTTTGTGTTTCGGTATCGGAAGTGGAAATTATATGAATACCAACCTACTGAAAGTGTGTTGAAAACACCTACAAACTCTATAACAATTTGTGTCCTAAACAAGAATGAGAATGACAAATTAGATTACTCATCTTACTATTGTAGAGTTTAAACCAGTAGAAAGTTAATGTTACTTACTGGTACTATCAGTTATCTCATCAGACACAGCATCTTCAGTAGTACTACCTCTATCAGTTCTAACTTTAGTTGTTATCTTAATATTAGTATAATCAGTTCCTGATGATAGACCAGTTACTGTATCAGTACGAGCTGTAGAGACCTGAATAGTTGTATCTTGAAAACTGTTTCCACTGATTACATATTCATTAATATAAGTATCACTGGGTACATTCCAAGAGAAAGTTAAGCTAGTAGCAGTTGAACCTGTCGCTCTAAAATTAGTTGGCTTCAATTCAGACACTAGAAGAAATTTAACGTAGTGAACAAAGGAAATAACTCATAATATAACTCTTTTAAGGGCAAACTCTTCGTCCAAATAGAGCCAAATTAGAACTTGCCTGAGACCTCATCAATATATAAAAGCATATCAAGTCTCAACAAGATCGGATAAAAACCATAGCCTCTATCGTGTTTATAAACCACATTTTTACGTGCTTTTACTAAGTCAAGGGCAATAACTCAAAAACTGTTCAATAAAAACAAGCCAATTCTAACTTGACAGAGATCACATCAGTAAACACATGCATACCAAGATCCATTCAGATCAGATCAATGGTGTTTACTAGAAATGTGAATGGACAGGTGGACATAAAATATAATTATTACTAAGTCAAGGGCAATAACTCAAAAACTGTTCAATAAAAACAAGCCAGTTCTAACTTGACAGAGATCACATCAGTAAACACATGCATACCAAGATCCATTCAGATCAGATCAATGGTGTTTACTAGAAATGTGAATGGACAGGTGGACATAAAATATAATTATTTATATGTATTACAAAATATATTATTACCTGGTTTACATTGATTATTTATATTCACCAGATTTATATTTACATCTAGAATTACTATCTTTATAAATTTCTAATTATTTATATGTATCACTAAATATAAATATATTATTACCTGGTCTACATTGATTATCAGATCTATATTCACCAGATTTATATTTACATCTAGAATTACTATCTTTATAACTTTCTAATTATTTATATGTATCACTAAATATAGATATATTATTACCTGGTTTACATTGATTATCACATCTATATTCACCAGATTTATATTTACATCTAGAATTACTATCTTTATAAATTTCTAATTATTTATATGTATTACTAAATATAGATATATTATTACCTGGTCTACATTGATTAGTAGATCTATATTCACCAGATTTATATTTACATCTAGAATTACTATCTTTATAACTTTCTAATTATTTATATGTATTACTAAATATAGATATATTAATAATTGGTCTACATTGATTATCACATCTATATTCACCAGATTTATATTTACATTTAGAATTACTATCTTTATAACTTTCTAATTATTTATATGTATCACTAAATATAGATATATTATTACCTGGTTTACATTGATTAGTAAATCTATAATAACCAGTATTACATTTACATGTTGAAGTAGCAGTATAACATATTAAATCAGGAATACAGACTTCATTTGAATTACTGCAATCTCCATTATATCCTAATTCTATAAAATATATAAAAATAACATGCAGATAGATGATATAAATATAATATTTTCAAAGCCATCTACCTATCTAATTCTGTATTTAATAATAGGTTAAAATATGTTTTTGAATATTATTTAGTTAGTTCTCCGGTCTCTCAGCCAGAGAAGAGTCAGAACTAAAAAACAGTTTCCTCGGATTTCTAACAATGTTAATCGGATTTTGATATATTTACTTTTTTTCACTAAAAGAGTCTGATTTCTCAAATATTTCATTCAAAATATATCATCCCACGGGATTATAATTTATCGCTGTAATAATTCAAGATAAAAGGTACAGAACATATAACATACTTACTTATTGTACATGAAGTTAATTAATGAGAAAACACGCTAACCAAAAACTTACTTGGATAACAATTATTATCATATAGGTAATGATCATCTTGACATCCACATTTATTATTGATACATGTTAAATTACCAGTACATGGCTGTGTATCACTTGGGTTACAGTTACTACCAGATTCTACTTCTATAAAATAAATTATCATATGTATTATTACATGTTAAATTACCAGTACATGACTGTGTATCACTTGGGTTACAGTTACTATCAGATTCTACTTCTATAAAATAAATTATCATTATTATATTATTACATGTTAAATTACCAGTACATGACTGTGTATCACTTGGGTTACAGTTACTACCAGTTGGTTGTTCTATAAAATAAATTATCAATATTATTTATTATTACATGTTAAATTACCAGTACATGACTGTGTATCACTCGTGTTACAGTTACTACCAGGTGGTTGTTCTATAAAATAAATTATCAGATGTATTATTACATGTTAAATTACCAGTACATGACTGTGTATCACTCGGGCTAGAACTGCTGATAGATTCTTGTTCTAAAAACTAAATCATCATGATATCATATCTTAATCTTCATCGTAATATTACATTACCAGTGTCATCATACATTCTTAATCAGTTTGACAGTTATTATTATGTTTAATTTTATCGCTTGTTTATTTATTGTCGATTAATTTTTTATGTATGGACATAAGTTGGACGAAATACAAATTTCTTTCCCCATATAATGTAATAAACCCTCCAGTTAAACATATTCAATATGAAAAAATACTTATTAAGTAATTCTTAGTCTAATAAATCTTTTCCTGGATGTAATCTCACCTCTTCTGGGCTTATGGCATGATTGTTCATTTTACATGTTAATTATGATATTACTTTGAGCTTTGATTAAAATTGTTCAATACTTACTTGTTGTGGTTGGTACTGCCTCTGATTTAACTTCATACTTTGGATTTCTATCAGTATTAACTATAGATATAACTTTAATACTGTACATAGTACCAGGTTGTAAACCAGTAATTTCACTAGATGTAGCAGTGTTACTTATACTAGATTTATTTATAATACCATTTACTTCTATACTAATACTGGTTATAAATTGACTATTGGTTGGTAGGGTCCATGTAACTGTTGCAGTGTTAGTCTTTGGAATTAAACCAGCAATAGTGGTTTTCAATTCTGCAGCTGTAATTAAAGTCATCGAAGTTTACACATCCACAATATATTACGTTGGTCTTAAAACTTGATTAGTAAAACAAATCATAAAAATATGATTGAAATTCAAAGTCTGTCAAAGCATAATGTGGCCAATTTTTTCCTAATTACATTTTTAAACATATACAATGTATGCTGGAGTTTCGAAGGAAGAGCCACATGTTTAAATAAATTTGACAAAGATGAACATGGTATAATTTTACAAAGTTTATAATCTTATTTCTTCTGTTTAATATAAGAAAGACCAAGTCGCATTCACCAATAGAGAAATCACATGAAACCACGTCAGCTTTACAATCCAATGGGTTAAAAAAGAAAATATTTCTTTTCATCATAAGAAAATCTGTATGATCTGTGTTAAACATGATTTTGACAGACCCATTATCCTCAAGGCCTGGTCATTGTGACATGTTATCTTAGAACAGAGCAGAACAGAATACTTGTTACTTTCAGATCTTGAGAAAAAGCTGTTTTTACATATTGCCAGATTTGAGAAAAACAACAACCTCATTTAGTTAACTATTTATAATAGAACTTACCATTAAAACACTGAATATTGTTTGTATAGAAACTAGTTTGATAGTAATATTATTGTTACTATTTTATAATATAACTTACCATTAAAACACTGATTATTGTTTGTATAGAAACTAGTTTGATAGTAATATTATTGTTACTGTTTTATAATATAACATACCATTATTACACTGATTATTGTTTGTATAGAAACTAGTTTGATAGTAATATTATTGTTACTATTTTATAATATAACTTACCATTATTACACTGATTGTTGTTTGTATAGAAACTAGTTTGATAGTAATATCATTGTTACTATTTTATCTTACCATTAAAACACTGATTATTGTTTTGTATAGAAACTAGTTTGATAGTAATATTATTGTTACTATTCTATAATATAACTTACCATTATTACACTGATTGTTGTTTGTATAGAAACTAGTTTGATAGAAATATTATTGTTACTATTTTATAATATAACTTACCATTATTGCACTGATTATTGTTTGCATAGAAACTAGTTTGATAGTAATATTATTGTTACTATTTTGTAATATAACTTACCATCATTACACTGATTATTGTTTGTATAGAAACTAGTTTGATAGTAATATTATTGTTACTATTTTATAATATAACTTACCATTATTACACTGATTATTGTTTGTATAGAAACTAGTTTGATAGTAATATTATTGTTACTATTTTATAATATAACTTACCATTATTACACTGATTATTGTTTGCATAGAAACTAGTTTGATAGTAATATTATTGTTACTATTTTATAATATAACTTACCATCATTACACTGATTATTGTTTGTATAGAAACTAGTTTGATAGTAATATTATTGTTACTATTTTATAATATAACTTACCATTATTACACTGATTATTGTTTGTATAGAAACTAGTTTGATAGTAATATTATTGTTACTATTTTATAATATAACTTACATTATTACACTGATTGTTGTTTGTATAGAAACTAGTTTGATAGTAATATCATTGTTACTATTTTATAATATAACATACCATTATTACACTGATTGTTGTTTGTATAGAAATTAGTTTGATAGTAATATTATTGTTACTATTTTATAATATAACTTACCATTATTACACTGATTATTGTTTGTATAGAAACTAGTTTGATAGTAATATCATTGTTACTATTTATAATATAACTTACCATTATTACACTGATTATTGTTTGTATAGAAACTAGTTTGATAGTAATATCATTGTTACTATTTTATAATATAACTTACCATTAAAACACTGATTGTTGTTTGTATAGAAATTAGTTTGATAGTAATATTATTGTTACTATTTTATAATATAACTTACCATTATTACACTGATTATTGTTTGTATAGAAACTAGTGTGATAGTAATATTATTGTTACTATTTTATAATATAACTTACCATTATTACACTGATTATTGTTTGTATAGAAACCTTCTTTACAGTAACATTTATTACCATCTCCAATATCTACACATTCTGTATTTGGATCACCACATTGATCAGTACCTGGTGTAACACATGTTTCTCTATATCCAGCCTCTGTATAACAAGAAAATGTTATTAACTATGACGACTTTATTTTAAATGGAAGGGATCGCCATTTTCGAGGGTTGATTTGGGTCTTGAGTATATGTAAATAATCCTCAGAGGTAGGCCTACTTTTCTATATATAATATGGCAGATTCTCAAGAAAAGACGAGTCGCCATCTTCACTTTCAAACGTGGATAATTCTGGACACACATGGATTTGAAGATTCATATTTCGGCGGTGAGAAATTACGATTGGTCAAGCGGACGGCTAACCTAAAACGTTTAATTGCAAATCAAAAATATTTCATTTTAGTCCAGTTCCAATATTCGGTCCATTTCCTTTAATATTAAAACTCTGTATAGCATCTTTTGTAGGAACTGTCCACTTTATAGTTACACTACTTGATGTTGGTGTTCCTTCTATTACAACACCGGTAGGTTTTAGTTCAGCAACTAAAATACAACAAATATAATACAGTATAGATTTTCTTATAAATTCTGTGTGAAAGAAAAGTTTTGAGTCCATTTTCTGACAAAATTTCAATTTCCCTATTTCAATTTGAAATAATCTTTTGCAGCATAAAAGGCTCCCTCAAAACATAGGATGACCCGGGTTTGGACCCCTTGAAACATTTTGTGGCCCCTGCTGGCCCCCCTTACCTAAGTTTGCTAGAAACGCCACTGGTTATGAAGTAAGTAATGAAATTGGTCGGTTGTCAGAAATTTTTTTGAGTGTAGTCAATCTTTCCTTGAAATTATGCTCACCTGGTTTACACATGTTGTTATCTGTATAATAATTCTCATTACAGGAACATTTTGTCATATAACAACTACCATTTACAACATTACAAGAGTTTTCTGTGGTACAAGAATCACCATATCCTCCTTCTGAAAATACATATAATAATTCACCATTTACACATTTTTCAAATTAAACAGTTGATGACTCAATTTCCTTTTATTTCCCTACATCAGAGTCAACTTTCCTGAATGGATACAAATTAACACATAAAAAATATAATCATATGTAAATACCTTTTTCTTAAAATCCTAGTCTATTTCGATGATAGCTTTCCCTTTTTAGTATAATAGCTAATATCATGTATATAGTTTTGAATACATTATTTTGCGATTTTCTTCATAATGCAAAACAAAAATAACCATCTAGAAAGCTATTTCAATTTTCAAAATTTCAATTTCACAATGAATATGAAGCGATTGTATCATGAAAAGCAAAACATAAAAGCTCACTACACAATAAACGTAATCAAACAAACTACTAAAATTACTACTGTAAAGTAAAATTAATTGTATAAGTTATTGATATACAAAAGATAACTGGCGGCATGTATAATTCGTGAATACTAGACCGCACTATATTTATCTTAATATATAAACTTATATTATTATTACCATCATGATATTGAGTATCATCACAAACACATTTTCTATCGGTATCAGATGAGCATGTCAAGTTACCAAGACATTCAGTGGTACTGGTACACACTCCATTAATACCTAGTTCTGATAATTAAAACATAGATATATTCAATAGGTATTCTTATCAAACAACAGTTTTCATCAAAAAGAGAATTTTATATTTTACTCAGAAAAACCTATCAATAATTCAAATTTTAAAAACTTAAATGATCAGTTTCGAAGCATTTTTGCAATTTTTGCAAAGAATAAAACGTAAGAAAAAAAGTAAAATACGACAGTAATTTACTCTAGAGACTATTAGAGAATTTGTCTTAAATATGGCTACTGTATTCTAAAATATTCTATCGACCTGTATTCAGTTATTGTAAATAGAATGTAATTACTGGGTAATTAATTAATTTGTAAAATCAGAATCCAAGACCGATAAAAGTCAGAGAAGTTGCTATCATGTCTCAAAAGTTTGGATAACTGAATAGATTTTATTTCTATATAATAAACAAAACATATCTCATGCAACTAATGTAAAAAAAAGAAGAGTTGTTGAAATGACTGGGTAATTAATTAATTTGTTAGTTTCTAATTTAACTAATAAAAATTCCTCAATAAAAACTACAAAAATCAAAAGAAAATATCTATAAATGGTAAAATCCCGACTACACTATATCTATCTTAATATAAACTTACTCTGGAGACATTCATTCTAACCACCATGATAATGAGTACTATCACAACCACATTTACTATCAGTATAGCCAGAGAAATTGTTATCATGTCTTGTTATTTTAGATAAATATAATTTTCACTATCAACCATCAAAGATAGATCAACGTTTATCAATGATGACTTTCATTCCGTAGGTTCGCAACTAGAGACATTTTCTTACGTTAAATAATGTATATACCTAGAAATGCCAATACTAAAAACTGTTGTTATTTCTATACAATTAGCAACACAATTTGAGACCAAATTCTATACAATATCTAATTCTGTAAGACAAACTATAAAGACCAGAATATTTAAAGCAAAAAAGAAAGTAGATTGACTACTATATAATAACAGCAATTGCAAAAAAAATATTTGATCAGAATGATATTCTGGTTTATCAAAAACGATTATGACTTAAACTCAGTACCGGTACAGAGAAATATTATTCAATATAAACAATAAAAAATCAAAAGTCAAATCCTGTGAGAAGTTAATTCTAGAGTATTCTAGACTATGCTACACTATATTTATCTTAATATAAACTTACTCTGAACGCAATTAATATTACCATCATGATAATGAGTATTATTATCACAACCACAATTACCATCAGATAAACATGTCAAGTTACCAAAACATTCTGTGGTACTGTTACATATCCCATTAAATCCCGATTCTAATAAATTAACACATATTATAATCAATAGTCAAACAACAACTTTCATCAAATTTTTTTTATTATTCTAAAGGCGAATTTTATATATTACATTTTATAAATTTGCTGCCTAGACAACATGAAATTTGACCTAAAGATGTGTCCTGTAGTATCTATTATTTGAATCATACATGTATTTAACTAATGTAAAAAAAGAAGAGTTGTTGAAATTAATTATTTTGTTTAAATATTCTTTAATATCCAAAGCAAACATCTATAAATGATAAAATCTAGACTGCACTATATTTGTTTTAATATAAACTCACCCAGAACACAAGTATTATTACCATCATAATAATGAGTATCATTACAACCACAAATACCATTAGTACGAGATGAACATGTCAAGTTACTATAGACATCCTATAGAACTGTTACATGTTCCATTAAATCCTGGTTCTAACAAATTAAAACATTCTAGTTCATATCAAACAATATTTGTCATCAGTAAAGATTATTGATTATTTGAAATGACAGTTATATATTTTAATCGAAAATGCTATCAATATTATTTGTATTTTAAATTCACAACTGAATTGCTTTGAAACATTTTTGGATCTTATCAAAAAAAGAAAAAAAGGAAACTGAACCAAAAAAACCAAAACTTAATTAATGTAGAATCTTTAATATAAATATACATTTTCCCGTTAGAAAAGATGGCTTCACGAGAACTAACTTACAGATGTGTCCTGTATTTTCAATCATTTGTATTCACACATTTAATCAGTTATTGTTGGCTAAATAGAAAGTAGAGCTGTTGTAATGATTCATTAAGTTGTACTTGATTTGTCTATTTAAAATCAGAACCAAAATGTTTACCATCAAGGATCACGAGGGAGGATAACTTCAAAGTACTATCATTAATGACCATCAAAGACAGCCAATCAATGATGAATACCATTCGTTAGATTCCCAACTAGAGACATGTTTGTGGCCTTTTAATAAATAATATGTACCTATGTACCAATACTAAAACATCTAATTAAATTCGTATTATTTCTTTACAAAAAGTAAAAATAAACATATGAAAGAAACTTCCATTAATGTACAACACATCATCGCGATAAGATCTTTAGTCTTCAATTAATATATAGCACATACATTGTGCTAAGATCTTTAGTAACTTCAATTAATATACAGCACATACATTGTGCTAAGATCTTAAGTAACTTCAATTAATATAAAGCACATACATTGTGCTAAGATCTTTAGTCTTCAATTAATATTAAGCACATACATTGTGCTAAAATCTTTAGTAACTTCAATTAATATACAGAACATACATTGTACTAAGATCTTCAGTAACTTCAATTAATATACAGCAGCACATTCATTGTGCTAAGATCTTTAGTCTTCAATTAATATAAAGCACATACATTATGCTAAGATCTTTAGTCTTCAATTAATATAAAGCACATACATTGTGCTAAGATCTTTAGTCTTCAATTAATATACAGCACATACATTATGCTGAGATCTTTAGTCTTCAATTAATATACAGCACATACATTGTGCTAAGATCTTTAGTCTTCAATTAATATAAAGCACATACATTATGCTGAGATCTTTAGTCTTCAATTAATATAAAGCACATACATTGTGCTAAGATCTTTAGTCTTCAATTAATATAAAGCACATACATTGTGCTAAGATCTTTAGTAACTTCAATTAATATATTGAGCTAAGATCATATCATTTATTTAATAAATGCTCATTGAATAAAATATATTTCAATCCGAAGAAATAAGTGTGCTTATTTTTGACTTAGTCTTTGTAATTGCTCTAATTCAAACTCAATCTTTATCCTTCAAATATTCCTTGTTTTAAGAAAAAGATTGAAAACTGAAGATCTTTTCCAACTTTCCAACGAAAACGAATCTGTACCGACAAAATTAGATTGCTTATAATGTTCACCGTCTTTCCAACAATGAACGAAACCCTAACGTAAGCCGAAAACCAAACTTACACGAATACATTTCTAATTTCTCGGCAGATATTTTTTAGCTTATATCAAATCATTATATCAAATCATTGATATTCAATTACTAAACAAATCGAATGAACAGATGAACAGATGAACAGATAAACATATTAATTTATACATCATTGCGAAATTGTGTAAATATAACTTTTTTTAAAATAAAAATTAAATCTAATATATGGATTTTAAAACGTTCAGTATTAACTGAAAAATAACTTTCAAACTTAGTATCATTTTGCATAGTGAAAGTATGACCTGTGTCGTGACATTCATAGCTTCAATTAGCTTTTATTCAAGCAGAATGTTTATGTTTGTTTCAATCTATGATAAATTGTTCTGTATTCCGTCACACTCTAATTGGTAACTTTAACTGTTAAGAGAACGCAATGTCCTACAAGCAGATTCACTAATACTATACCTGTAGATAAAACAATGAGAACTAGATCTTTTCAGTATAAAATATCTGAACGACAGTAGCTAATTTCATCTAATTTCATTCTATTTTCATAAATAATCAGATGTACCCATACTTCTCAATATCTGTAGGAAATAAAAACTCATCCGAACTGACTATTTGAATACTCGGTATAACAGACTAAAGGGTTCAATATTACGAGTAAATTGTAATTGTTTAAATAAGGCTTCATCTGAAAAGAATGAAGGACTTACTTGCTGTACAAACTCCACTAGAATCATAATAGTCAGCAGTACATTGACATCGATTACTGTTATCACATTGATATCCTCCTGTACCTGTAGGATCACCACCACATGTTGTAACATTACCTTCAGTACAACTGTCTCCAACATTACATGATACCTGAAATATCATTTAAAGGAAATAGTTTTGTAATAGGAAATGTCATTTATAAAAAAGCAAAGTATCATCGATGTGTGTGATCGTCAATATATGAAAAGTCTTATTCATTTCTACCTGTGATCACATCTGTAAGTCAGGAATAAAAACTGCCCAAAACCATAAATTTGTAATAACAAATCTAATTATCTGAATTTGTACATGCCCGCATTATCAGTTGCCAGTACGCCGACAATGTGCATCGTACGTTTCGTGGATTTTCCTATGGTGCCGATAATGCTAAATGTATGTTTTCGTGGATTTTCATTGCCATGGTGACAATGGATGTTTTCTGTGATTTTCATTGCAATTGTGTTGAGAGTAAAATGTATTTTTTTGGGGACTTCCATTACCATTGCGATAATGCACAATATAAAAAGGTCGCTCGTCGTAAACAAACAAATCATAGTCATCTAAATTGGCAAGAGGTGACAATGAAATCAACAAATGGATAGACATATATATAAAATTTGTGATGTCTTATCTTGACAGCATATACCGCATTTCCTGAGTCCTTATGTCATCCCTTTAGAAAATGCAGCACAAAATATGAAAATCCACACAAGAAACTCATTACCAAATCAACGTATACTATAAACTTTAAGAGTCGACAATTACTTCAAAATATAAAACTCGTGCGAAAAATGGAAAGAAATAAACTCAGTTATGATTATTTCCTTTTTTTTTTTATCACCAGAACATGTTTAAAGGGACAGATTCGCCATCTGTTTGCCCAATCGTACCTTAGTCTCAGAAACAGGAATCATTTAAGTATGTGTCAAGAATTATCTGCGTTTGAAAGTTAAAATGACGAATCGCCTTTTCTTGAGAAAGTGAAATTTCTAGTTGAAGTATATTTGAAGGATTAAGCGATTTCCGGGCAGTTCAAGACCTAAGGCCATTCCCGAATAGGTCAATAATGAGCTTTAATTGCAACCCCCCCCCCCCCCCTACCCCTTCTGGACGCGGACTATACCTAGTGATAAATGCATTTAAAAAGAGAGTAACGTAGATTTATCATTCTTTCAAGAGTTACGGGTTCAAATATTGTGACTAACGAACAACGCAAACTGATTGATAACACATTATTTACTTACTTGGCCTAATAGCAATAAACATAAGAGGTATATTATGTTGATAAAATGGTTGCACGTCATTGTTCTCCCATCAAGCTTTCAATACTTCATGCGACTCAATTTAAAATGCTGCGAATCCAGGAAATCCTTAGGCTTTTTAAATAAACTTCCTTGTTGGAGATCTTATATTTTCATTTTCATCACGTGACATTCCAAAATACATATTCGTATTACAATATATAACATAATAAGAAATATATAATGCATTCATAACATGTATAAGAGTCCAGGCTATTATAACATTCAAGGGCTTGTTTAATATTCAGATTTTAATTTGATTAGCATATACTTTTGTTGAATACGTAATGGTAATACACAAAGTATAATACATGTCAATGACCGGTATCTATTTGCACATAGTAATACAATTCATTATGACAAATACAACATACTTGCTCGATTGCTTGACAAGTGCTTGAAAGTAGTGTAAGTAAAATAATAACATTTTCGAAATGTGGAATAAACCTACATATAATATTTATACGAAATGACAAAGAATTGTTCAGCGAAATGCTTTGTTTCGTTTTGAATGTTTTATTAGCTATTACCTTTGCACGTAACCACTACAGTAAGGTCTAACACTGTCCTTCTTCACTTTTCATTCTGTTAAACTTTTCTAAAACCTCTGTTTTAACCAATCACGTGGCTGCCCTTTCCAGCGACGGGATAATATGACGCGAACAGTAGGTGCATGCCGAGGCGTATTAGAACGGAAATTGGGTCTAATTTTAATTAGACTGGGGAAACGTCGAAGCTTTGTTTGTTCTGACGCCAATTTGAAAGGTCATTTCCAAAACATGGAAAATATCATTAAAGTTTTGTGATGGTTTGTTTCTATGGTTCATGTGTTAAAAGCTATGCTGAAATCAAATGTGTCGACCAAGGCCAGTGCTTCTATAACACCTATACTACGTCATAATAACGTTTTGAAACTATTTTAAATAATAAAGAGAATTCGTTGAATAGCTCTTAGTAACAATCTGATTTAATCTAGAATTCAACGTTTTTTAAAGTTACTTCCCTTGATATAATCCATGCAAGCTTTCCTCTCACATAAGTTATGTTGTGTGGACATTCTGTACAAAAGCTATTAAGATAGCTTGCCAGGCAAGGTAACATACCACTGCCGGTTCACTGGCAACTTGGATTTTTAAATAATATTGGACAATAGGCCTACAGTAACAATCACCATGCAGTATGAAATATTCAACCCATAGTCAAACACTTTTTTCGAACATTTTTGGGCGATAATGAACAATATAACCATGGTTTGTCCAAATCCGGCAAGAATTGTAACTTCTGGGATTTAGGTTATTTACGAGCTAAAAATTGAACGCGTTTTCAAGAACAAGGGCAATAACTCATTTTAAATCTTTTCACGTTAAGTGACACACAATTGCATTGCTTTGCTTGTTACAGAATGTGCTACAATGCTTCCCTTTAAAAATATAGATTTAAAACTGTGGACTGAAGAAGGGATACAACTCTTTTTCAGCTAAGATTTCGACAGATTGATCGGCCGACCGTTCATTGAGGAACTCTTTTGGTTGATTTTATCAATGACGTTCTTACCACCACAATGAGACGCAGAACAATCTGTTTTTGGATTGCTCGTTCATTTACAAAGTCTTGCATGACAAACAACGAGTAGATTTTGTACTGTTGACAAGATGTGCTAAAGATTTAGATTTAGATAAGGTTGACACTTCAAACCCATATCCTTAAAAATAACCATTTTTGTCATGAAAATTTTGAGCAATGCACTGAAATTATGGATCTGTATAGAAATTAATATTTCCATTTACATGAAGGTTTTGGACACCGAATGAGGAGAAATGTCTTTTGGCATAGCGAGTTTTGCAAAACATAATATCAAATTAGTCTTTATCGATTTGGTTCACAAGAAAGTGCGGCAAGGTCATTATAATCGGTGGTTGAACAAAGTCCACGGGCCCCAAAGGGCGCATACCCCAGGCATTAAATTGACTTACAAATGGGTCTCGGGGGCAGAAGATCATAATGTGAAAGAAAACATTCCGAGGGAGGCGCCCCAACTGTCGAGGTTGAGATATGAAATGCAGCTTCTCCGAGGAGGCGTCATAGTCGCATCTGAGAGGCTTCTCCTAAGGATATTTTCGAAAATTTGAATTTATTTGCTACATATTTTGGGGCACTACTCCAGCTTTCCCGGTTTATATCTGACAGCGACAAAAAATCACATTTCGAAAAAAATTCATGTCCAATATCAACTTTTACTACACTACATTTACGCTTGCTAAAAGCTGTTCTGGATCCATACATCCAAGTCGGTCTTTAGTCTGTATAGTACCTGTACACTTAATGGACGACTACCGGCTACCTTGACTCTTATATAACAATTACATGTAAAAACTGATAAATTGTCGTGTTCGCTTGTCAATCGGACAAGACACCCAAAGGCATTTTAAAATATCATATTGTAACTTGATCTCGACATGATTTGACTGAAACGAGGTCACGGCGACAAACTAAACTGCTCTCCCAACTCCATGTAAAGGAGACTCGACTCAGTCAGCCATGTCGTAATGTAAGGGCGTCAATAGTTTGTTTCTCTGCCTGTTTGATAAGGATATTATGTTTTATTTCGTCGATCACGTGGTTGCCGGGATTTTATTGTCGGTATGAGGAAGTTTAAAAGACAATTTTGTTCCTGATTGATATTCTCTGGAGTAGGAAAGCCGAAAAACCAGACAGTGGGCCATCGGGAAGTTTCCTCGACACACCTGGACATTACAGGTCAAAGACAACGGTTAATTGGATATATACTTGGCCTATATAAAGTATCATAACATTGTGACACATCTACTTCGTGTCGACATATTTAAACTGGATAAGTCTATGGCGTTGGATTTAGAATCTTATTGAAGGGATATCTTTGTGATTTTGGGAACGACAGCTACGAGAATGGGTGACAGGTATATGATCCTTGTATACCTGTCCATTTTGACAGCACTCTTATCTTCAGAGGTTAGTAAGTTCAAGTTATTTCATTGATGAATAGGACTGAAATATGGGTTAATGAGTTGCTTGTACATTAGCTGACCCAATTAGTTAGCTAATAATACGAATTATCAATTAGTATATACACAAAAATATACATATATTAGTAATTGCTAAGATTAATTGGAGCATAGTTAAAGATACATTCTTAACCATTGTTGAAATCATAATGGCCGACGTTTGACAGCCAATCAGATTCAATACTCACTTTGTCATCTCTTATTTCAACATGTCAAGTCTGCCTTGGGTTTTGGTTTTATCTATTGGGAGTCAATATTTCAATTTATTCAACCTTACAGGCCTGATTAGGTTTTGAATTTATGTCCTTATATAAAGATAATCTATAAAAAGTGTAGTAGACTGTTTTTGTCTTAAAGGGACGGAATCACCATTTTCGAGGGTTGATTTGGTTCTTGAATATATATAAATAGTCTTCAGAAGTAGGCTACTAGTAATGTACGATAAAAATATCTTAACCTGAGAATTTCTCTTTCTATTGAACTATATGTCTTTTCTATAATATATTACTGAGTCTCGAGATATGAGGAGTCCTCATTTTAACTATCAAACGCGGATAATTATGGACATACATGAATTTGAAGGCTCAAATTTGGACAGTGAGTTGTGCTCACTATCACTAGTAAGCTGAGCGGGAAAAATCCTTTTCTGAGACTATGGTATGATTGGTCAATCGGATGGCAACCTGCAACTTTAACCCTATTGGTTTCATTAATGCAGACCTTGACTGTATAGCTTAACCATATACCGTAATCATTATTGCTATCTGTTTTCCATGTAACAAAATAGAAGATTGACAATTATACATAAGCATGCACTTTACTTTTCTTTATTTTGACCTCATTGGGGAAGGATGGTATACAAAATGATGTGCGGTGCAACGGTAATTTTCGTCAATACAGCAACAGCAAAAAAACCACACTGGATGAATTTTGCAACGTTAGAGGGACAAAAAGTAAATCACCATAGCCATCCATCCATTTCAACTTCCCTTAAGAAATTTTACGGCCAACATCATGAACTAATTGAAAAATATAGAATATCTATTTCTACTATCATCGCAGATGTTTTTGTCTAACAACCAAGTTTACACAGGTGATATGTTGTCATCGCAATGGTATGTCGAGTTACCACCAGATGATTCTATAATTTTACACTAGGTTTTGTTTTGCCTCCCTGTTGTGTTTTGTTGGCAAGCGGTGGGTTCCAGGCAGGGTAGGCCTATGCTTACTCTTCTGATCACATGGTGTCACATTATTAAGTGCTTCCTCATGGCTGCAGGTGTAAGCTACATTTTTTCTTATCGTAATAAAATATTTGTAACAAGTTCCCTCCCTTGACTTTTGAAATTAAAGAAATATATTTGCATCAGTTATGTCCCTTGAACGTAACTTATTGTAGTGTTTGTTGTGTATGTTGAGCAGCTATGATGGTCGTGCTCCAGGGTATGCTTACTATTCTAGACACTGGATACACCACTTTTTTGATGAAATTCTATCACTCACTTATGATTGATATACTTCCTTAGTTGCAAGATAGCAGCGAAATGTTTGTTTTGGGATTTCAGGTTTCATTTTGCAGGATCGGATCTTCAGGACCTGGTTTATTTATTCATAATTGTTTATGACTAGAAAATTTTTAATGTGCAAGATTACAGGCATTAACTTAAGGAATAGCTCGAATTCAAACTTGGGTTTATCAAAACTATTATTCCAGTCAAGTGTGGACAGAATTATAAAATTCACATGAGAGATGTGGGTGGATAAAGATTCAGTGCATTGTCTGAAAGTGGATACATTCTATTGTAGTTAAACAATACTATATATAATGTAGAAATATATAATGTATAGTAAAATGGAAGATCAATAACAAGATTGACACACCCGTTTGTTTACAAGACTTTTAGCTGATGAGCTATAAAACAATAAGAAGTATTCTGATGGAACAATAAGCTTCCAAAAAGATTCCTTGTCAATTGAAAAAGTGTAGGCCACTGCTGCTCTGTTCTTTGAAAACTTAATAAATAATATGAGAGGTCCCTTGTGCTCTCATCGTGTCCAAACCACACCCTCATCGTCATATTTCCTTGTGGATATGGTAATACAAGTGAGCGAAATTAGGTATTCATAGCTAAATATTGTCCAATCAAAATTGGCCCTGAAATCTTTCTAGTAAAATCTCAGCCAATCAATTCAAACTGAAAATGAACTGATTTGACTATTATGGACTATACAGCAGTGAGGAAGGTTTTTCGGTAAAGAATTTAAACTGACAGAAACCATACTTTGAAATATTTAGTAACTGGAAAAAAGGTGTTCTTATCTCTTCAACTTAGGAGGGGGGGGGGGGGGGGGAATTCAATTTGTCTTTTGTTTACATGACCAAGTCCACTGTCTGATTGGTCAGATTTGAATAGCATGCATTTCCACGCCCAAAACCAAAATGTAGGGTGGTTAGTTTAATACATGTTAATAAGACAATGTCAAAACCTGGGATATTTGGGATATGATGTTGTGCTGTAAGCTTCCTAAAAGATCCCTTGACATTTGAAAAAGTATCGAATACTGCTGTTTTTCTGTGAAAACTTTCGGCATTGCACAACACACAACATTGTCTATCTTGAGTAGAAAAGTAGGATGTTTTGTATTTGTCACTATACAATTCTAGAACAATTTTGAAGCCGAATTGAAACCTCTAAAGATAACTATGCAAAATTTAAATTATTATGTATCTATGTATCTACTTGATCACACTGGTTTTGTTTTGAAAGGGTTAATTAAAGTTAACGGCATGCGGATGGTAAATATTGAAGATTTTGGGGCAAGGGCAATAACTCTGCTTCTTAAATAGCTCAAATTCGAACTTGATCTTCGTTTTATGAATATGTATACACATGCCGAATTTCATTTGATTCCATCAAAAAATCTAGTTTTTAGAGCGTTTACAAGCAAATGTTGACGGACGGACAAAGGTGCGGACAATATACGTCCACATAGAGAGATGTGGGTGTATAAAAATGGAGTGTACTTATAGTTAGGGCTAAGTATCAATTGCCAAATGAGATCAAATATCGCCGGCATGTTAGTTACTGATCAATAATCGAATAATAATCGAACATTGTAACTGAGAAATCTTCTAATTGCGAAATAAAAATCATGTCTAAATTTTTAATTCCATGGGTTATATTTGTGTCATAGAAGTATATTATTGCTTTGATCGGTTCATATAGTATAATGTGGGTGTTATATTGCTTATTAATCTCACTCGTATACTTAATTGGAGTTGCTTTTCCTTTATGGACTATGTTTTTCTATGATGCGTATGAATACAAGAAAGTAGTACACACATGTATGTAACCGCCATGATGTCTGAATTTGATGATTAAAGTTTATTTGTTTATATTCGATTCTTCCTGTCCTGCTTATGCTACGCTTGACCGTCCTTACGATACAACATAATTGGCGACGAGGTAAACAAGTTTGATACTACAAAATGCATTCTCCTACATAGGATATGCCTACATTATTCCGAGAAACTCTCACATCGTTACCTGCATACAGTGACGAGCCTGCTGCACGTAATACATTCTACAATTACAAACCAAGTATACCACTACCTCCAGCCTACAAACCATCACCAGGTAAACCTACTATTGAATTGAGGGTGTGGGAGCGCATGTTTACGAATTATTTAGAGCTGATTTCTGCAGAAAGTATGCCAGATAGAAAGAGAAGAGCTTTATTGATTCATTGCTTAGGCACTGAGGGCCAAAGAATTTTCTACAATTTTCCATGTCCAGGTGACACATTTAAAGAATCTTTGCAAGCCGCTCGAGAATATTTTCAACCAGAATTGAATACGGTTTCTGAAAGGTCAAAATTTCGCGGACGAAGCCAGCAACCCGGCGAAACTATAGATGAATTTGTCACTGCTTTGCATGGTTTAGCCTCTACATGTAGTTTGGGGATTATGGCCGATGAAATTATACGTGATCAACTTATTTAAAAGACTAACAATCGGAAAATTGGTGAACGCTTGTTAACTGAAGGTTCGGAAATAAATTTACAACGAGCGGTTGAACTTGCTCACTCCATTGAAGCCGGCATACGTCAATCGAAAGTGCTTACTGGTACTACGGGTACAAATTCTCCTCCAGGAAATGTTAATTCTTTGAATACAAAGTCTAAAACTAATTTTTCACGTAATCGCAAATCGGAAAAATCCGGTACACAGAATTCGTCTAAATCTGAAAAGAAAACTTGCTACAGATGTGGATCCCCAAAACATCTCGCGAATTCTACCGATTGCCCAGCAAAAAGTGTTATTTGTTCAAAATGCGGTAAACATGGTCATTTTGCAAAAGTTTGTATGTCTGTGAAAAAGATTCGGTGAATACAATTGACAGTTCAAGTTCTAGTGAAGAATTAGGCACGTGCGAAACAGATCAATGTAAACAATACACTGTAAAAACTCGTGATCAAAGTAATGTACACACTGTAAGAAATGAGTGTCAAATTCAGATGGAAGATTCAGTTACGGATCCTGTTTTCATATTTACGGTCAATACTGCTGCTAATACTAAATTATACCGTATGTTTCATATTTCTACACCTACTGGAGAATCATCTGACGTAAATATGTTGCTCGATACAGGTTCGGCAGTTACAACTTTGCCTCATAAAATTTACCAACAGCATTTCTCTACTGCCTTACTTTATTTTCTAAACCTGTTATGAATTTAACATCATATCAAGGAAATGCTATTGATGTTGTTGGGTGTATGCAAGCTGCTATTGACTTTGAGAATATAACTGCAAATGTGACTGTATTTATTACATACGGTGATACCGCTCTTATTGGTATGGACGTAATAAAGAAATTGGGTCTTGTGATTTCTTCAAACTCTGTACTTGTCAATACAGTAGTGGACTCATTTGTACATAAAGTTATGGTTGATACTAATGCTAAACCAGTGCTACAAAAGTTGCGCCGTTTACCACTAGCTGTACGTGATAGTGTTAAATCTGAACTGAAACGCTTGGAAAAATTGGCTGTTATTGAAAAATGTGATGCTTCCCACCCTGGGTTTCTAATATTTTAGTCGTAAAAAAGAAAACCGGTATTCGTTTGTGTTTAGATTGCAGAGAACCAAATAAAGCGATTGTTGTAGACCAACATCCACTACCTCATATTGATGAACTTTTATCTGACTTTAAGGATGCTACTGTTTTCAGTGTTATTGACTTGCAAGAGGCCTATCATCAGATACCACTTCATGAGTCCAGTCGTAATCTAACCTGCTTCATAACACACGAAGGAATGTATCGTTTTTGTCGTATTCCTTTCGGACTTGCCTCTGCACCTGCTTTTTTCCAAAGGATGATGTCAACAATTTTAGGTGACTTGCCAGGTGTAAAATGTATTCTGGACGATATTGCTATTTTCGGTGGTAATATGGAGGAACACGATCAACGATTGAGTGCTGTACTCCATAGAATAAATCAACATAAGTTACAATTAAATCTGAATAAGTGTAGATTGCGACAATCCGGTATAAACTTTTCAGGACATACTATTTCAGCTTCTGGAATATCACCTAGATCAGAACTGGTAACAGCTATTATTTCAGCACCAACACCGACTGATGCTACAGCTGTTCGCTCTTTTATTGGTACAGCTACTTACTACTCTAGGTTTGTTCCTAATTTCAGTACAATAACAGAACCCTTACGTCGGTTAACCAGGAATTCTACAAAATTCCTGTGGGATAATTCAGCTGAAAAGAGTTTTACCAAACTTCAAGGACTTATTGCTGCCAGTCCAATCCTTGCTTCGTATGACTCTACATTGCCAACTTACATCTCTACTGATGCTTCGAATTACGGTTTAGGAGCAGTTCTTACTCAACTTCATCCGGAATTTGGTGAACGTACTGTTGCTTTCGCATCTCGCACTCTAAGTTATGTGAACGACGTTATTCGACGATTGAAAAAGAAGCCCTAGCTTCTGTTTGGGGAATAGAAAAATGGCGTTTATTCTTATGGGGTCGTAAGTTTGTTTTACGCACTGACCACCAGCCCTTAAAGACTATCTTTACTTCGAAAGGTCTTGGTCATTCAAGTATGCGACTTTCCAGATGGGCTGCTCGCCTAATGGTGTATACTTTTGATGTAGAATACAAAAAAGGTAAAGACAACGTTGTTGCAAATTGTATGTCTCGCCTACCCTTACCTCACTCTGATTCGAAAGAAGAAGATTTTGACTCGGAAATGATTGCCATCATAGATAGTCAATTACAAGCCATTTCTGCTGCTGAACTACAAGCTGCAAGTGAACAGTCTGAGTTGTTTGGAAAAGTTCGTCAACAAATCGCAGACAATTGGCCGAATAAGAAAATTCTTCCTTCGGAACTTTTGCCGTTCTACAACGTTCGTAATGAACTAGCCTGCAAGGACAACTTGATTTTTCGACAAAATCGCCTCGCTGTGCCAGCATCTTTACAACCACGCTTGATTGAACTTGCCCACGAGAGTCATCAAGGCATTGTCCGCACTAAACAGCGTCTACGTTTGCTGTATTGGTGGCCCTGTATGGATAACGCAGTAGAACTTGCAATAAAATCCTGTGTTACGTGTCAGTCGCACGACAAGACAGCTACTACACATACTGCACCTATGCAACCTATACCGTTTCCTAAAGAACCTTGGGATCGTGTATCTATTGATATTGTTGGACCATTTCAAAGTGCTTCAATGCAAAATCGCTATGCTGTGACTTTGATAGATCATTATTCAGTTTTATGCCTAACATAACTACTGAAAATGTGCTTGAGTTTCTAGAAACAATTTTTTCAAGAGAAGGTTATCCTAATCATTTACTTAGTGATAATGGTGTTCAATTCGTATCTCAAGACTTTGAAGATTATTTGAAACAACGTAATATTTTTCATTTACGAACATCTAACTATTATCCGCAATGTAATGGTGCACTCGAACGTTTCCACAGATGTCTCAAAGATGCTGTTATATCTGCCGTTATTGAACAGAAACCTTGGAAATCTGCTGTTCGAAATTTCTTGTTTATATATCGTGCTACGCCCCATGCTACTACTGGTATCGCTCCATCAGATCTAATGCATGGTCGTGAAATGAAAACCTTACTACATGTTCTTCAACCTGCTAATTTATGTGATTCAAGTGATAAAACCGTACGTGAACGTGTTAAACATAAGCAAAGTGCTATGAAAACGTATTCTGATTCTCATCGTGCTTGTAAGAGTTCGAATATTGCTTCGGGTGACTACGTTCGTATCCGTAAACCTATAAAACCTCTAAAAGGAAATCCTGGATATACACAACCACTCAAAGTTATCAAGAAAGTTAGTGATAATACATATAAGTTAAGTGATTGAAAAATTTGGAATTCTAAGCATTAATCTTTGTGTAATTTGCCAAGTAAAAGTGATACTAGTCATAATAATACTAGTTCAAATTGTGCATCTAATAGTGATATTATTCGAAAATCTAATCGAGTATCAACACATACCAAGGATAAAGACTTCGTTTACTATTGATGTTTACAATTTGCATGCTATTGATTTCAACGTTAACTTTGCAAAGGTTATGCATTTCAGTTTAAGTTATTTCTCTTGCAATTGCTACATTGTATTTCATTATTTTCCTTATAGATTGAGCATCAATCTTCGGGAGGGGGATATGTTATATTGCTTATTAATCTCACTCGTATACTTAATTGGAGTTGCTTTTCCTTTATGGACTATGTTTTTCTATGATGCGTATGAATACAAGAAAGTAGTACACACATGTATGTAACCGCCATGATGTCTGAATTTGATGATTAAAGTTTATTTGTTTATATTCGATTCTTCCTGTCCTGCTTATGCTACGCTTGACCGTCCTTACGATACAACAGTGGGTAAGTGATATACTGAAGGGAAACTATGCACTGCAAGAAATTATGACTTGTTAACGGGTACAGAGGAGAAAATATAACATTGATTTTGATAATCGATAATCCATATTATAAATTCCTAGCGATTATTTTACCCAGCCAAATTATGGTTTAGTAATCCATTGTTATTGGTCCTGAGGCTTGATGATTTTAATTGAAACTTGCAGAATATGTAAAAGATATATTCTCAACAATTTGACGTTTATTTTGCTAAAATTCATACAATAGTCTTCGGACACCTATCAAAAAATAATGAATTTTAAATGTTTTTGTGACGTTTAACTAATTTTCGCATTCAAAATTAAAATACTTTCAGTTGAAACTTTCAGATTAGTTAAAGAACAAATTTCTCCAGATTTTGGTTTTTAAGAAAAATTTCGAACCTACTAAAAAATCAGACAGCCCTATTAAATTGCACTGATTTTTGTCCAATGAGTCTGATTGCAATTCACTACATTGTGTTTTGTATATTCTTATCCTTATAGTTTATATATTATAAAAGGGCTTACATGCAGTTAAGGACTGAATAGAATTTTCCTTGTTCATTGTAATCTATTTGTGTCAAAATCTAAACAGGTTTTGAAAAATTTACTTCCTTTTTCATAACACTTTAAAAAATGATTTATGTATATAGGTCAATTTTAAACCCCCCTATTGAATCACAATTGTTTATATTAATGATATTAAAGTATGATGTTACTCATAACATTATGTAGGTTGCTATGGAATAAAGTCGTCAGTATAATATGCCAGAAGTGCTACTGGCTGTGTATGTTAAAGATCCCTGAAAATTTTGAAAGACGCCTTTTGAATAGAACCTTGATCTTTGTTATATTTTGCTTTTGGCATTATCTCATCTAAGGGTGACAATATGCTTTAGGATTAATTTTTAAAATTTTATTCTTTATCAAATTAGTAATGCACAATAAGTATCCATTTCCAGCACTTTTCATTCGTATGAAGGACATCACTCCAATTTTTGGAATCTTTCATGTACAGATAGTGCTGATACGATATATGGATGAATCCATGTATCACAATACTTCATGCCACGATACAGGTATCATATTGCTAGGTCGTTTATCGATAATTGACGATACCTTTCAAGTCGGCAACTTGACTGAAATTTTGGTATTCATTTATTAGCTGGTAGACGTGTAAAATTTTTACCCCATATCGCAATATCTATCATATCGTGACCCTTGCATCACGATATGTATCATGATTGCTGTTACCCAGCATTATATAGACAGCTTGTAGCACAAAATTAATGGCTTTGGTTTACTATCCCATCTGAACAACCTGATGCTATTTTTTGTCTATGTCAGCACTAATTTGGGTTAAAAATTTGAATGTTTTATCCCGATTTAAGCAGGCATTAATCCCTGTAGTCTTACCAGCAGTACACTAATACATGATTGTCAATTGACAAGTCAAAGAGAAGTATGATTTAACATCAATAGATACTTGATATATTTTTACTTCCATATCATTGATAAGTATGATAAACATAACTTTTAGCTTTTATTATTTTTCAAAGTTTGTCTAAACTATAGTTTGATAGAGGTTGACTTTAGGTTAATGTGAAAGGTTATATGTTAGAAAGAATTTGGCATTCTCAATTCATATAGCTCCAAGCTTTTACAATGCCTTGACTTTGACTCAAACAATGGGAACAATTGGACAACTCTTGTTTGAATCTTCTTCATTTGAATGGAACTATTCCTTTTGTCTTCCGGAGTCTTCTTCTTTAATTCCTCATTATATTGATCACATGATTGTAACATGTAAGAATGTGAAAATTTGAAGATAATTGGAAATTTGGCTGTTGCGCAATGATAGTCATTGTTGTGGCTTAATTTTGCATTTAAAGATGGGTTTCTTTATGTTTTAGTGTCAAATTAAGCGAACTATTTTATTAATTGGTGATTTGGTGTTTCTAATGAATTATCACACATTCTTAATCATATCATTAGGTTCTTATTGCAAATAATTAAGAGTTTTAACCAATCATAGATGTCCATGTATGTACATTTCTTGATTGGTCACTCATTGGAATTCTGATGGTAATTCTCTTCTAATTTAGTTAATTATGAATAAATATGGACATGTAAGACTATTTTTATACTGGTATTTTTCCAAGTAATTAGAACACCTCTACTTTCTATTCATATTCGTATTAGCATTTTCATTTTCATAAATGATAATAAAGGAACCCATCTTTAAGTATACAGCATATTGCATGGCATTGTGGAGACAAACGAATATGAGTGAATATACTTGTCTTTTTGACAAATGTTTTGAATGGTATGTAGGGTTTCTAGGGTTAAATTTGTCAAAATTTGACATGATCATTTGATAGATAATTATTTGGGAGTTGTGTAGATATTGTTACTGATAGTTGTAAATTACAACTTGTAATATTATATTCCACATATTTATGTAGCATATTCTTTTGTAGTTATGAGTCAAAACTTCCGTGTCTAAATATTAGAATATATTGGAGCTGTCTGTATGGAAAGGCATTATCGTTGTCATATGATTTGGTATTTCTTTATAACTATCTTAAAGTTGACGCCCTGTTTGATTGTTTGCTTTCCTACTTCCTTGTAGATTTTGTTTTCATGTGCATATACTATTTTTGTACATTTACTTCATGTATTGATAATTTATATCCTTTATACATTATTGTAAAATATCGTTTTGAAATCGAGGAACTTAACACAAAATGTACTGGTTATCGATGCGGAATAGCATTGGCAGCCGCGATGGTTCAGTGAGTTAGACACTTGCTTGTTAACCTGAAGGTCCAGAGTTCAATCCCAGCATAGGTCAAGATAGTACCGTTGGATTTTTCAATCTGGTTTCCCCCTGTCAGTGATGCATGTAGGAGAGTTAGACAGAATGGGAAATAAACCATGGCCATGTGTGCTACAGACTGTGCACGTTAAAGATCCCTCCACAATTGGAAGGCTAATGTCATTGTCCTGGCAAAATTTCCTTTATTGGACACTGCATGGCTTTGCCTGTCTGAATCTTGATATAATGATAACTGTTAATTTAGTTTTTTGTTTTGTGTTTACTTCTTACTGTGTTTGATAATTTGGAATGAAGAGTGGACAACTATGATTGGTCTATAAAGTATGAATCTGAGCCAAACATCAGAGAACAAAAAGAAAGGTCACCTTCAGAAACAACCAGAATTCTTAATGTAGCTTAATTTGATTAGTTTATATATTACAAACCACCATTTTATAGCCCAAAAATGACCAAACGAGTGCAGAGTTTTTCATTGGCATCTAAAAGTCGATCTTCACAATATCAAGTTATTACAAACTTGGTACTTACACCTTGACTGCAATAGCCACTATTATTGTATCATGGAAGATTGGATTGTACGATAGCAAATACAGCTAATCAGAGGCCTCAGCAGAAAGTCTTTTAACAAAAAGCCGTAATGTTTTAGCCTTTCTGTCAAGGGCTCTAAATGGCTGTATCCATATAAGTACAAAGTGAAGATGCCACAAATTTTCCATCACAAATGCCACTGTTCACTGATAATACTATGTGATCTGTCAATATCTCGTTGAGGAAACAAATCTTGCAGACCAAATCACTGATAGAGCATTGAAACAAGCCTATTTGCCATCCTGGCCACGTATTCTTGAAACCATCTTAGCCCTAGAATCAATGTAAGAGGATAAGAACCTAGGACATCCTAGCGCTAAGATTGTTTCGAGAATAGATGGCCAGGTCATTCAAGATGGAAATGGATTAAAAAGCCTGGTGTCTGCGTTAATGCCTGTTATTCATTAAATTGAAGTGTTCTGTCAATTCTTTATAAATTATGTCAGTTCTTGTCACTTAGAGTGATTGTAAAGATTGTAGAGTGGACACTATTTTTTCTAGTGACGAAACGTTTTATGTTAAGTAATTATTTGGCTACCTGAAATGCAAACATTTAAGATTTATTTGAGCTTCATTTAAATACCATCAAGAGCATGTAGTTCAATAAATTTTAGAATTCAAACACTCAGGTTTTTATTTCAAGGGCAGTTTAATTCTAGACCTACAGATTTGATCCTTGGTATTCATACAAACATATGAAACTTTAATTTTGCAAGTGATGGTTATGGTAGATTTTTACTATTATGATATTTGCCTTTAAATTACTCTATTATATTATTTCAGGTATCATGTAATGTTGGAGATGGTTGTACTGAAGGTAATGTTACAACATGTGGTGGTGATCCTACAGAAACAGGATATCAATGTGTCGATGATAAATGCAATTGTACTACTGACTATTATGATTCTAGTGGAGTTTGTACAGCAAGTAAGTCCTTCCTTATGTTTTTAAATGTAGCTTTTAAAATCTGTAACATTCAGTGTCCAAATATTTAATAATATAATAATTTATATAATAATATGATTATTTACTTCAAATATTTAGGAGTTCTAGCTTTATGTATTTTTCTATGAAAATGATAACTAAGTATAAGTTATTACCGCTTATGGACAAGAGACTAACTAAGAAAATCACAACTGTATTTCAAAGTGGGTATGTTCATTCTTGAGTGAAATGCTGTCTTTAGGTGACTTTTCACTGACAGGATGTCAAAAAGCAAGGCAAAAGGCTTCATTGCTACATCTATATATGTAAGTGAACCAGTTTTGTAGGTATTCATTAAGGGGGATTCTGCTTTTTTGTAAAACATTTTCATTTTCAAAACCCTCGTAAATTATACCTGAAAATATTTCTAAAGTATGCTATTTATATATATGTATCTACTTGATCAAACTGAATTTGTTTAAAAAGGGTTAATCAAAAACTGAGAGTACTTATTATTAATTAAGCAGTTTATACGGGTTTTCGGTGATTGGCTTTATAATGGCTCACTATATTTAGTTGAAATCTTTAGAAAACGTAGGAGAAATATTTCTCTACAATAAGGCGTTTATTTTACTTCTAACAGCCTGCAAAGAGCATAATGAACTTTATTACGAATTTGAGCAAAAAATGTTTTCGACCCACATAAACAGCAATTAGATCTACAAGTTCAGGAGAATCAAAAGAAATCATGCCATTCATTTCTATAATCAAATTTTAGAATTAAAAAATGCAAAACACTTTTTTCAGGCATCTTGTTAAACGTCCATCGGTCCGTCAACATTTCTTGTGAACACAATAGAGACTACAGCTTTTAACTGATTTTAATGAAATTTTGTGTGATCATTTATAATGATGAGATCTTGGTCAAATTCGATCTTTCGATGAACGGTTTTTGAGTTATTGCCATTGACTTAGGAAAAAACGCGTCAAAATTTGTTCGTAAACACTAAAGATACTACAGTTTTCAATTGATTTTAATGAAACATCGTGTGATCATGTATGTTGATGCGATAATTATGCTAATTGCAATGATGCTAATAATTATTAAGAAATATTGTCTTCTAAATGTTTAGTTCAATTGAGGATAGAGATCAATTAGAGCAGCTCATTGTGTGTACTGCATGTATATCCCACTTAATATATTCACTGTCATGAACAGCGCTGTAATGGGCATTTAGAATATTTTATCACTTTATCCAGTTTTAATCTCTAGTAGTAGAAGTTGTCGCAAGATATCACATACAATTTTATACATTTTACCTGCTAATAAATTGAAATCTATGAAATAAATTAAAAATTTACCTTTATTAGAACTAGGATTTAATGGAACATGTAACAGTACCACTGGATGTCTTGGTAATTTGACATGTTCATCTGACACTGATGGTATTTGTGGTTGTGATAATACTCATTATCTTGGTGGTGAAAATAATTGTCTTCAGAGTAAGTTTTCTTGAAATTGATAACATTGCTTAGCCCAAATTTTAATGCTTTTTAACCTCATAAATAGGCAAATGTAGAGCACTTCATCTACAATTATAAGAGAAACCTCACTCTGTCTAACCATTATGAAGTTTGGGAAAAATGATTTGGCATTTTAAAAAAGTATAGTTGTAGATGATAGACACCAAATACCTTTTAATTGCACAAACAAGCAGATAATACCTAAAATTATAATTATTATTACGTTTCCCTTTTGACAGCCATAAACCACTTCCCCATGCCCTCCACCCCTATCTTCCTTCCAACATGCTTCCTATTTACAGCAACAATTTAAATAAATTTAAGATTGTCTTGTTTTTTTTAAGATAATGATTAAAAAGAAATTTAATACATCATCTTTAATTTGATTTATTTAAGAATTCTTGTTTTCTAGAATTTCTAGTTCTTTCATTGTGATGTCTTTTATAACAATGTGAACTTGTTTAAACCACTGGAACTCCTTCTAATATATAGAGGATCTTACCCAGTTCTTATGTAATATGAAATGAGTTGCCATATTTAAATTCCATAAGCAGAGTGAAAGATTCTATTTATCACACAACTATCATATGCATATTTTCCATATATTCCTTCCACTATATTATGTGGAAGTTAAGTTATTTGACACAATTTCATGCCTTTCACCTTAAATTTTAACTGAGTTGTTAACTTCAAAGAATACCATGTTCTGTTAAGACCCTACATTACTTAATTTGCATAGTTATTAACCTGTGCTACAATTTCATATCATTGTTATAAACTTGTGTTATGAACCTAAGAACAGTACTGTTTTAGAAAATGTGATGAAATGTTATAGACTCATCCAGATATCTTTTGGTTTGTATTGTTTTGCACTGCCAAATATCTTGATTGAATTATGAGAACATCTCTTGAGATTTTTGGATCTGTGTCCTGTATCTAAAACTTATTTTTGTTTCTATAGCTAGATATAAGTTGATAGTTATATTCAATTAGTGATTTGGATTAATACAAAATATTATGATTCATTTGATTTTAATTGATTAGTTAGAATACAACTAACATTTTCCAATTCATAATTTATATTTTTAAATATTTATATTATAATTTTAAGGAAGAGTGTTAATAATAGTAAAGTTTGTACAATTTTTTTTTTTTTATGAAAATCAAAATTCATTAAACAAGGATTACTTCCTCTTCATGTCAACCAAAGTAGACTTTTCAACATTATCAAATACAAAAATTATTCTTCAATTTCCCATTAAATTAGATTTGAGAGATTTGTAGTTTTTTGCTTGAAATATTTTAATCGCTACTCAAGAGATGCATATTTTAGTCAATGATACATGTATTTACAATTATTAGAACCAGGATTTAATGGAACATGTACCAATATCACTGGATGTCTTGGTAACTTGACATGTTCATCGGTTACTGATGGTAAATGTGGTTGTGATCATACTCATTATCATGATGGTAATAATAATTGTATAACTAGTAAGTTGAATTGCCATCCAATATTTTTGCTGTTCTAAAATTTTCGTGCTTTTTAATATCACAGTAGATAAGAGTTGTGCACCTAAATAAAGCTAATGAAGTGTGAAGCCAATATTTGACCATAAAGTTTCTGAAAGATGGTTAATACTTTCAGATAAGTAAGAAATTGTTGACTAAAAAACTAATATGCACTGTATTTGTGTATGGTTTGTAATTGGTTTATTATTATGTAATCAATTGTTTTGAAAACAAAAAAAAAATATCTCTTTTTGTTGAGATGCTGATAGATTATTTTGTGTATTATTGATATACATTTATTATTAGTAGTGTATTCAATAAAATTATTACTATATTATGAACATAAGGAATGCACAATAGTAAATTCCATCATAGCAGAATGCAAATTTAGAATGAAAATCACACATCTATTTTTCTATGAATGCACAAAAACGAATTGCTATAATCTTAGTAGTGTCATTTTCTCATGTACAAAGAATCAACTTATCAAAAATATATTATCAACTAAGATCGGTGTTGCTTCTCCAGTGTGAAGCTGAAATTAGGCTCCATAGGTTTTTCATTGATTTTCAGTCTAGACTGCACATGTAAATGGCAAAAAAGGCATTATTATACTTGTGCAACTCCATGGGCTTTTATGTCTCATGTTTTTTTCACCAAATGGACACCTTAATATTTTTTGACCCAGGTCAATGTGAAACATTTAATGTGATTCTAAGTTGATACAGGATATGAATTACTACAATGTATCTATGTTCATTTGTTAGAACCAGGATTTAATGGAACATGTAACAGTACCACTGGATGTCTTGGTAACTTGACATGTTTATCTAATAGTAAATGTGGTTGTGATGATACTTATTATCATGATGGTAATAATACTTGTGTTCAGAGTAAGTTTATATTAAGATAAATATAGTCTAGAATTTACCGTTAATAGTTAATTTCTCTTTTGATTTTTCATATTTTTTGTTAAATGAGTTTTCACCATGTTTGAATTCATAATTGCTAATTTTTCTAATAAACCAGAATATCCTTCAGGGTTAAACAATGTCTTTGAATTGTTTTTTTTAGAAGTGAATCTACTCTCTTAAACTTTTGTTTGCTTTGAAAATTCTGGTCAGCACAGGTTGTTGTACAAGACAACTGGACGTTATAAAGAATTTTAGTCCCAACTTTTTGAGTAGTGATGCTTATGTAAAGAAATAAATTGTGTTTTTAGAATTGCAATTTCTAGTTATATACATTATTTTACTATTTAATATTGAAAATATCTCTAGTTAGAAATATAATGAATATATTTTGATGATCTGTCTTAAAAATTGAAGTTATCCTTTTTATGATTTATAAGTCGTAAAGAAATTTCTCTGGCTTTTAATAGTCATGGATCTGGATTTTACATAACCAAATTATAAAAAAATCGACTTTGTTAAAAATAGGATGAAAATGAATAGTGCTGTTTCTTTTGTTCAGTTTCTGTTTTTATAATTTTTTCTTAATTTTTAATCAAATTTAAAAATGCTTCACAACAGATCATTCAAGTATTTAATAATGACATATTAATAAGATTTTCTGACATAATTATAATATTCTCCTTTTGAATAATCAAAAAACTGACATGAATATCTAGAATTTGTTAATTTGTTTGAACCAGAATTTAATGGAAATTGTAACAATACCAATGGATGTCTTGGTAACTTGACATGTTCATCTGATACTAATGGTACTTGTGGTTGTAATAATACTCATTATCATGGTGGTAATAATACTTGTGTTCAGAGTAAGTTTTCTTGTCATTGGTAAATTGCTTTTAGCACAAATTTTGAATTTCTAACCTCACAAATAAGCATTAAAAATCAGCTCTTCTGCAATTATCATAAAAAACCTCGCTCGGTCAAACAGAAGACTGGGTTGGAGAAACCAACATGATATTTCGGGAAAAATAGAAAAACTGAAAAAAATAATTTAGAGTTTTAAATGAAATAGAATTGTAGATGAGAGACACCAACCAACTTGTAATTGCACAAACATGTTATGTTTCCCTTTTGACAGCTGTTAAACCATGTGTGTAAATGTTCCTTCTCTCCTTTCCTTTCCTCCGTGGGATCCTCTGGCTCAGTGAGTTCAATGCTTGCTTGCTAAACTGAAGGTCCAGAGTTCAAATCCGGCATAAGTCGAGATGATACCTTCAGATTTTCAAACCGTTGGTTCGGATGGAATAAAAAACCGAGGCACCATGTGCTACTAGCTGTGACAGTTGGAAATTGAAAAAAAGCAGGCTAATGCTGCTGTCCTGGCAAAATTTCACTCATTGCACCCTGCATGGCATTACCCCTCTTCAGTCTACATTAGCCCACATGGTGCTTTCTTTTCCTTTCCTATATACATCAAAATAGTTAAACACAAAGGAAAGTACAGTGTCCTTACATACAATTATTAACTTTAAACTAATGATTAAAATTCTTGTTCTTGTCCTCTAAAATCTAGAAGCTATTTTGGCTAAAGAGCAAATTTATATATCAATTCTAAAAATTCTAAATTATTTTAACTTAATTAAAAGTAGAATGAAAATAAATTTTTTGTTGTTTTGTTTAGTTCTTTTTTTTTAATTTTGTTATTTTACTTTTAATCAAATTTAAAAATTCATGAAAACAGATCATTTTAGTATTTAATAATGACATATTCATAAGATTTTTAGATAATAAATCATTTTGAATAATCCAAAACCTTCATTGAACAAAAACTATTGTTTGATAAGAATAACTATAGAATGTATCTATGTGTTAATTTGTTAGAACAAGGATTTAATGGAACATGTACCAGTAACACTGGATGTCTTGGTAACTTGACATGTTCAACTGATGGTAAATGTGGTTGTGATAATACTTATTATCATGTTGGTAATGGTAATTGTCTACCCAGTAAGTTTATATTAAAATACATATAGTGCTGTCTAGAATTTACCATTTAGATCTCTGTAGTTTTTATTGATATTTTTCCATATATGCTTTTGATATTGAGGAAGTCAAAATTCACTCTTATAAAACAGAATGTCCTTTATGGTTAAAGGAATTCTTGAAAATGCTGTTTAGATCGTGAAACTACTCCTAAAACTGTTTATTTGCTTAGGCTCTGAACTGAAAGGTCCTGAAGAAAATGTCTCTAGTTGAAAACCCAATAAATGGTAGTCATCATTGAACTGTCATTGATGGTCTGTTGTGAAATTGAAGTTATCCTGACTTGTGAAAATGATAGCAATTTCTCTGTTTTTTTTTAATGGTCATGGCTTATGCTATAAATGGCCAAATTAAATGCAAATTAATTAATTGCTCAGTCCTAATGTATACATGTATATATGCAAATGATTGAAAATGCAGCACCCATTTTGAAGTGGTCTCAGCAGCAAATTAGAATTTCTAATTATATTTTTTTAAATAAAAGTAGAATGAAAATAAATAGTGTAGTTTCTTTTTGTTCTGTTTCTGTTTTTTTTTTTTTTTTTTTTTTTAAAGATTTCCTAAAAGAAATAAATACTAGAGCCACACGTGGCACAGAGTGAGACTTTGCAAATGTAACAATTTGCAAAAGACCCTGAAAAAATCAACCTTCCACAATAATTAGATCATGTGCAAAAACAGTCTAAAGTTGAGAAATTTTCATTTTTTAGAAAATTCTAATACTTGAAGTAGACGTCAGACCTCACAAATGAAAGTATCAGCAGATAGCCAAGGTCAATGACCTTTGATCTTGTAAAGGAGAAGGTCTAAAAAGGTCAAGATCAAGAGATATACGTCATCAAAATTTCTAATTGCACACGACTATAAAACCGGAAGTTGACAAAGGACAGCAAATATAAAAGAATAAATAGATAGCCAATGCCAATGACGTTTGATCCTACAAAGGTCAAGGTCAACAAAGGTCAAGGTCAAAAATTGAAGATTTTGAATTTCCAAAACCTGTTCCTTTTTTTGAACTATGAACAACCGAACTTCTAAGACTGCTCAAAACATGAGGTAATTGTATGCAAAGTTCCATTTTGAACAAATGTATACTTTGTGAGTCATGCCCTTGGCCAAAAATGTCAATAATGAGTAATTTAACCCGGATGTGCCACGCCCACCTCATTTATTTGATATAAGTTAATTAATATTCAAAATGTTATGTCGTGTATCAAATGCCAAGGTTATACATAATACAGGTCAAAAGATATAGTTAAACAAAAGTCAACAAAGGTCAAAATCGAAAATTGAAAATATCCAAATGTTAAAACCCGTTCCATTTTTGGAACTATAAAGCTGAAACAACTGAGCTGTTAACACAAACTGGCCAAAAGGATGAGGTAATTGTGTGCAAAGTTCCTTTTTGAACAAATGTATTCTATGCAAGTTATGCCCCTTTCCAAAAATGTAAACATTTAGTAATTCAACCAGGATGTGCCACGCCCCAAATAAATTTTTGTGTCAAAGGTGAATTCATATTCAAAGTGTCTAGATGTATTCCAAATTTCAAGGTTCTACATCAAATAGGTCACAAGATGTACATACACCAAGCTCAAAGAGACACAAATATTGTGAAAAAAACCCTCAAATTTGAAAAAAATGACGAATTTCAATTTTGCTTTAAAAGAACGACTGTTATAAATCAATGTAAGGTGCATGAGAAGCACATTAGGAAACCGAAGAAATTAATCCTCTAGGTTAATTATGTCAGGTGCTACAGCAGTCCAAAGTTGCGAATTTGTTTTTTTTCGGACAGCTATAAAACCGGAAGTACATGTCGGAGGTCAAATGTCAAATTATCAAATGATAGCCAAGGTCAATGACCTTTGACCCTATAAAGGTCAAGGTCATCAAAGGTCAAGGTCATGAGATATCACTCATCAAACTTTCAAAATGCATACGACTACAAAACCGGAAGCTTACGTCCGACATAAAATATGAAAGTATAAATAGATAACCAAGGTTAATGACCATTGACCCTACAAACGTTAAGGTCATCAAAGGTCAATGTCAAAAAATGAAAATATGGAAATTCTAAAACCCGTTCCTTTTTTTGAACAATAAATCTGAAACAACTGTCCTTTGAACACAATCTGGCCAAAGAGATGAGGTATTTGTGTGCAAAGTCCCTTATTGAACAAATGTAGACTATGCAAGTTATGCCCCTGCCCCAGATTTGAACAAATAGCAATTTAACCCGGATGTGCCATGCCCACCTGAACTTTTTTGACATGATATAATTCATTTTCAAAATGTCTAGTAGTGTTATAAATTTCAAACTTCTACATCAAATAGGTCAAAAGATATACATACACTAAGCTCAAAGAGACAAAAATATTGTAAAAAACACTCAAATATCAAAAAAGTACGAAATGCCATTTTGCTTTTAAAAACTTTTGTGATATATCGTTAGAAGGAGTATAAAGAGCACATTAAGAATCCGAAAAAATTAACCCTCTAGGATAATTAGGTCACGTGCTAGAGCAGTCCAAATTTGCGAATTTGGCTGTTTTTAGACATCCATAAAAACAGAAGTAGATGTCAGAGGTCGAATATGAAAATATCAGCTGATAGCCAAGGTCAAAGACCTTTGACCCAATGAAGGTCAAGGTCATCAAATGTCTAGGTCATGAGATATGAGCCTTCAAACTTCGAAAAAATTCAATCGGAAATTGCAAAAAAGCGAAAGCGAAATTCAAAAATCGGCTCCCACAGTTTTTTATTTAATTTTTATTTTCTTTCATTTGACACCAAATCATCAAAATCGGATAAGCCGTTATCTCTGAATAGATTCTGACACATTTCAGAAAAACCAAAATGGCGACCAAAGTATTACCTTCGGACCGGATTTTATATTCTTCGTTTTTTTGTCATCACTTTGGCTATCGATTCATATAAGTTTCGTCACGCTAAATTAATTACACCGGAAGTAGTTCAACCGGAAGTGAGAATCGATTTCGATAACAAACTGTGACTTTGCTTTCAGCAAATTAGACTATTAGACAAAAACTATTGTTTGAATTTGAACAACTAGAATGTATCTCATTCTGTTTTAATATGTTAGAACCAGGATTTAATGGAACATGTACCAGTACCACTGGATGTCTTAGTAACTTGACATGTTTATCTGTTACTGAGATGGAGGGTACTTGTGGTTGTGATAATACTCAGTATCATAATGATAATAATTGTATACCTAGTAAGTTTATTATAATAAATACATATTACCTGTCTAATTCACATAATTTAAAATTAGTTCAAGGCTTACTCATTTAAATTACATATCATTCAGTAGAAAGATTTTTATACAATTATCATGGATTATTAACTCATACTATTATCATTTTTCATTGAAAAGTAGAATATCAAAATAAACCTGAAACGTAAAATCATGCAATTGATTATATTAAAGAAAATAGAATAGAATTATTTTATTTAGTGATCATTGATTATAAACTCATACAATTAGCATGTATAGAACATGGAGTAATAATATGACACCATTATCATGGATTATCACTCATATAATTAATAACATCTAGTAGAATAGTAATATACAATTATCATAACTCATACAATTAATAATTATATTTCAAAGGCATAAAATGGTTTTCCTTAGTTATCATGAATTATTAGCTCATTCAATCAACCATACTACTGTAGAGAACATTTAGTAGAATAATATTATACCATTATCATAGGCCTACTATTACAGATAAATAAATGAATGATATTTTATCATGACTGATACAATTAATTATTTAATTAAAGTTAATAGAATGGTTTCACTTTGTAATCATGGATTATTATCTCATTCAATTAATCAAACTACTGTAGAGAACATTTAGTAGAATATTATTATACCATTATCATAGGCCTACTATTAAAGATGAATTTATATGAGGATTTTTAGTTCATACAATTAATCATGTACAGAACATTATGTAGTTTTATATTCTTCAAGCTACTAGTCCAAAATTTGTCAATTTTGTTGTCAATATCAATTTAACTTTTGAACAAAGTTCCAGCTTTATGTAAATTTAATTTTGTTAAAAATAATATGCCAAATTATTTCTAAGATGGAAAGTGGCTAAAATATTTAAAGGGACTTTCCACCAAGTACATTTTTAGTCCCCATCACAGTCCGGTGTGACAGGGCTATTATACATCAGAATATCCTAAAATAGTTCTTGAAAATGCTGTATATAGTGTAGTTTTCAATCTACTTTCTTAAATTTATTCATATGTATATCTGAAGAAAAAATTAAAAAGAAATAAAAAGGATTTTTATTTCTTAAAAATAATTAATAATATGAATTGCAGTTACTATAGATCTATTCAAACTTGGCTTGAAGATTGTGAACTTAGCTGGTGTCCATGTCTTCATTCAATGATTTGGAACCATGGTGGCTCAGTAAGTTAGACACTTACTCTCTTAGCTGAGGGGACAGGGTTCAATTCTGGCATGGGTTCTGAGATAAGTTTTTAACCTGGTTTCATCTTGTCAGTGATGCAAGTTAGAGGGGCTGACATGGAAAAAGTGTCTAGTAGTTCTGATGGGACACCAAGGCCACATGTGCTACAGACTGTGCACATTAATTCCTCAATAGATGGAAATTGAATAATAGTAGGCAAATGCCGCTTTCCTGACCAAATTTCCTGATAGCACACTGTATGGCGTAGCCTTTCTTCATAAGACCTATGCTATAGGTGCAGAAAACACCTTTCATTTCATTTAATGATGATGAAGTGAAATAAAATAGAATGTATGGAATTTTTGACATGGATGTGTCTTTGAAGTCAAAGTTCTCTAGAAGTCTATGTCGATGAGTGCTGGGCTGGTATCACTAGCAATGCAGCATATGTTCATTCCTCTGGAACAAAACTCCTCTTCTGTTTCTAAGAGTAAAGGACTGAACATACAGAGCACGGTTTGCGATGCGGTATAGTTTTCCAGAAGGACCAATTGGGTTAAGTTTGAATGTACCGAGGTTAATGACTCCTCTAGGTAATGGCTGCTGATAGGCCCAGACCCATCCAGCATTGCCATGTCAAATTTGCTCTGGAGGCATTAACTGTAGCGCTGCATCAGGTCGCCGCAGCAATGAGTGCAGTGACTAGAGTGTGTATGAATAGATATAAAAACACCTTGAGGCTTTCTGTACAGAAAAAGCACTCCGGAGGTTGCACCGGAAACTGTACTAATGTTATTTATTTGGTAGGTTCATTATACCATGATCATATCAGCCTGTTCCATCAGTTATACTTTACAGTAGTAGATTTAGTATTTTGATTGACTACGTTTGTATATTATTAACTTATACAATTAGTTATACTTTACAGTAGTAATTTTAGTATTTTGACTGACTAGTTTATTCTTATTAACTTATACAATTAGTTATACTTTACAGTAGTAGTTTTAGTATTTTGACTGACTAGTTTATTCTTATTAACTTATACAATTAGTTATACTTTACAGTAGTAATTTTAGTATTTTGACTGACTAGTTTATTCTTATTAACTTATACAATTAGTTATACTTTACAGTAGTAGTTTTAGTATTTTGACTGACTAGTTTATTCTTATTAACTTATACAATTAGTTATACTTTACAGTAGTAGATTTAGTATTTTGATTGACTACGTTTGTATATTATTAACTTATACAATTAGTTATACTTTACAGTAGTAATTTTAGTATTTTGACTGACTAGTTTATTCTTATTAACTTATACAATTAGTTATACTTTACAGTAGTAGTTTTAGTATTTTGACTGACTAGTTTATTCTTATTAACTTATACAATTAGTTATACTTTACAGTAGTAGATTTAGTATTTTGATTGACTACATTTGTATATTATTAACTTATACAATTAGTTATACTTTACAGTAGTAATTTTAGTATTTTGACTGACTAGTTTATTCTTATTAACTTATACAATTAGTTATACTTTACAATAGAAGTTTAAGTAGTTTGATTGACTAGGTTGTTTGTATATTATTAACTTATACAATTAGTTATACTTTACAGTAGTAGTTTAAGTAGTTTGATTGACTAGGTTGTTTGTATATTATTAACTTATACGATTAGTTACAGTACAGTGGTGTAACCTATTTTCGTGGATATAAGGATTCAACACCGAATTTCGTCAAAGTTAAAAAAAGAATTTTTTTTTATGTCTTAGATGTTTCCTCAGATATTCTACAAAATAATTAAAATTGGTTTATTTCGATTTTCTTTATGAATCCTTCACTTTGACCCATATTTCATGAGCAACCAACTCGGCAACGGCAGCAGAATGCGTCACCTATTTTCGTGTACAATGTTTGATCTATAAATAAATCTAGAAAAACACGTTGTATGGGTGGTATAATTAACTTCTCTTAGTATTTATCTTTAATATCAATTCATTATAACTAGTGACAATTCCTTCAAAGGACCACGATTTAAAAAAATAAAATAGTGACTGACAAAATAAGATACGTAGTGTGATTTATTGCTAAAAGTCACTGAAACGACATAAGAATATGGTCCACTTTGTGTTCCATAGAAATTTTCTGCTGCCACAGAATCCGCTAGTTGATCACGTGACTTCATTCGCTACATTCTAGCAGACGACACTTGGAATTCTAATTACCGCTTGGGATTGTAAGGAAATTCGGCCGATAAAAAATTGTGATGTTTGGTAATAACTGAAAACCTTCATTTTGTATTTGTCAAAGTATACATTAATACATTTTACCTTGCTTGAAACTACTGGATTCATTCTACTTCTGATATTGTGCAGACAACCCATGTTTATCAAAACAAGCTAATGCGGATGTCGCCCAAGGTCGCTCATGTAAATTATCAAACAGGTTAATATAGGTTATCACGAAATTAGGTTACTTGACTGTAGTAGTTTTAGTAGTTTGATTGACTACGTTTGTATATTATTAACTTATACAATTAGTTACACTTTACAGTAGTAATTTTAGTAGTTTGACTGACTACGTTTCTTGTGTATTATTTACTCATACAATTAGTCATTTTTACAGTACTAGTTTTAGTATTTTGATTGACTACGTTTGTATATTATTAACTTATACAATTAGTTATACTTTACAGTAATAGTTTTAGTATTTTGATTGACTACGTTTGTATATTATTAACTTATACAATTAGTTATACTTTACAGTAATAGTTTTATTAGTTTGATTAACTACGTTTCTTGTGTATTATTTACTCATACAATTAGTCATTTTTACAGTAGTAGTTTTAGTATTTTGATTGACTACGTTTGTATATTATTAACTTATACAATTAGTTATACTTTACAGTAATAGTTTTAGTAGTTTGATTAACTACGTTTCTTGTGTATTATTTACTCATACAATTAGTCATTTTTACAGTAGTAGTTTTAGTATTTTGATTGACTACGTTTGTATATTATTAACTTATACAATTAGTTATACTTTACAGTAATAGTTTTAGTATTTTGATTGACTACATTGTGTGATATTATTAACTTATACAATTAGTTATACTTCACAGTAGTAGTTTTAGTAGTTTGATTGATTACATTTATTGTATATCATTGTATTCTTACAATTAGTAGTTTGATAAGACTATGTTTTTAGAGTCTGAGGGGGGCCATGGCCAAAAAAAGCATTGCTGAAAACCACTACCGGATACTTATATTATTGAGATATTGTTATTTAATGATACCAGCAAAGGACTTAATTTGCTTTTAATATGGTTATTTCTTGGGGGGTTTATTTAAGAAAAGGTTGCAAGATAAGTTTTATCACTAAATAATTACATTATTGTCTAACGATTATATATGAAAAAAGACATGTTGTTTTGAAATAGACTTGTATAGTAAGAAAATGGAATTTAGATGATTTTTGTTGTAGAAATATATTCTTTCAGGGAAATTGAGAGACTGGTGAAAAAAAGATTCTCTTAGAAGCAAAGAGATTCATCAACTGTTTAGTTTGTGAAATTTATTAATGGTGAATTATTATATGTATTTTCAGAAGGAGGATATGGTGATTCTTGTATTACCACAGCAGACTCTTGTAATGTTGTAAATGGTAGTTGTTATATGACAAAATGTTCCTGTAATGAGAATTATTATACAGATAACAACATGTGTAATTCAGGTGAGCATCATATTGATCCAGGCATTATTACAAGGGTTGGTCAAAAAGTTTTAGGCCTACCTAACTAATAATTATCTGACAAAGCTTAGCATAAATTATAGTGTGGTTTATTTTGTTTATACAGCATTTCAAACATTCATAGGCCAATATCAGTCATAATTGCTTGATATTGGGAAATATTTTATCTGCAACAGGTATAAAATAGAATATTTCTTGATTCAAAACTACAAAACTAATTTTTCTTTCATATTGCACATCTGGAGGCTTGTTTGTCAAAATTTTAACTACAATAGAATTTAGGTATTGAGTTTAAATTAGTTTAATTTATGAACCAATCAAAACTTGATTACTAAAATATGTAAATATTTTTTAAATAGGCCCTTGATTCTAACATTCAGTTATAATTGCATAGACAAATTTTTGCCATCGCTTATAAATATACCTTAGGTGTATAATATGAAACAATACCATATCCAGATTCAATGACGCTTTATCAAAACACAGTAATGACGCTATACCAAGTTCAATAATCATAATAGCCCTAATATCCAGATAAATTCTGAGCACGTTTTGGCACTGCCACTTATCTAGTTCAAATTGGAACATCACAAAATCCATGTGAAAAAGTAGATTTTTTGTATTTTGATGACTTCTGGTTATAAGCAAATAAGGTAATTGATTAGTGGAATCAACTAGAGTTATTCAGATAGAATTGGACTAAACCAAATTACTTGTTTAGCTGGTAAGGGTTATTTGATAAAGATGACAATCAAATTTTTCATGTAATGACAATTATAATGGTGATTAGCCCTCCTTCTGAATTTGATTTAAATTCAACTGGAGTAAAATCTACTCTGGACTAGATAAACTTTAGTCATGTTTTTTTTTAGTTGATATTTAAAAAAATATTTATATTGATTTCAAATTACTAAAATCATGGCTTACTGTCACATACTTTCAAACTCTGAGGGTCAATTCAAGTTCAAATCAAACAATTTGAGAGGTCATTTTTCAGATGAAGAGTTTGAAAAATGATCAATGTCCTAATAACTAGCATTAGGCAATCTCCCCAGTAGTTTCCATAAGCTGAATCTGACTCAGTAACAAATAGTGAATTCTGACACACTTACATTTGCATTTAATGCTATATTGTGACTATTGGTTATCCAATTATACATTTTATTATCATTTTGGAGCCGTATTTTTACAAAGTTTTTCTTTCATTGACTTTGTTTACAAACACCTGTAGTCCTGAACGACCAGCCTCTAATATTTAAATTACCAGAAATACCAGATAATATTGACATAATTCCTGTAACAAAAAATGGCCATTCATTACCGTGATATATTGCAGAGCACAAGTGTAATTTTCACGAGGGCCGTTTGAATAACAAGATCACCGTACTAAATAAAAAAAATTTGATTGGTCATTTTTCAGATGAAGAGTATGAAATAAGACTAATTTCCTAATAACTAGATCACCGTACAAAATTTTGCTGCTTAATTTGATTAACACCTGTGTTTTCTTAACTATTATCTTATATGAATTATTAATCACTTAAAGGAATAATACCTCGTAGGATAACCAAAACATTGAAATTTTTTAACTTGGCGGAAATGAGTCTTTGTTCATCAGTGGAATTACATAGTGTAATTATACAGCCGAATAACTCTTTAATCCAATAAATGCTTAAACTAAGTAATAATTCATTAAACTAATTAATTTTAAAACATGCTTAGAAGCGTGTTTTAGTTTAATGGATATATCATCTTATATATAGAGATTCTATTCTTTAGTTATGGCACCTGGTAAGTCTAACTGATGTATATATTCTTATTGACCAAGTTTGAGACTTTAAATTTCATGTCCATTCTAAGAGGTAGTATTTTTTTAAATATAACGATGGAATATTTGTGGAAAATTGTCAATATGTAGACCGTCAATATGTAGACTATTGACAGCTTACCTTCTTTGAAATGTATGTTGTATTATGTTTCCTTATATTGTAGTTGATGGACTTAAACCTACAGGTGTTGGAATAGAAGGCACAGCAACATCAAGTAATGTAACTATAAAGTGGACAGTTCCTACAAAAGATTCTATACAGAGTTTTAATATTAAAGGAAATGGACCGAATATTGAAAAAACGCAGTTGAATAAAAATTTTACGGCAGTGACTATTGCTGGACTAACACCAAATACACAATATACAGATATAAAAGTTGAAACTGTTGTAAAAACTGACAGAAATTCTTCTCTAGTTGTAACATCAGATCCACCCTTTATCAATTTTACTACATCTAGTAAGTGTTAGTTTTATTTCATTGAATTGTATTGTACAGGCTGATATTCTATTCACACACATATACAAATCTACCTGATCCCATTGGTTAGACATCCCAATTGTTATAATGGCCAACTAGACTAGGCAAAGAAGGAATATACCTACAGGTGTAATTTATCAGTCCTGATTAGATTAAAGTAATGAGCAGGAATAAGGAACTTACAGTAATGAGAACATGTTTAAAAGATTTCACTCTATTCTATTTGTCTAGACAAAAACACTAGAAATTTCAATTTAATTATATTCATTTATATATTCATCCAAGTTATACAATTAAAAAAAAAGTTAGCTCTATTCTTCCCCTCTTGATTTTTGTACCTCAGAAATTGAAATTGTCGATCAATTAATAATTTTTATTTCATTTTCAAATGTAAATGTAATCAAACATTTATCAACCAGATATTTTCAATATAGTCATCTATGTGATTACTATAGCATCTCTAGCAATTTAAAAGTGTCAAGCAAATCATGAAAAATGGAAGTAGTCCTACATTGAATGTGTGTTTCTATACATGATTTTTTTTTAGATTTAGAAAACTAAACATGTGTGGAAACAATAACCCCTTTTACATTACAAAAATATTCCGTTCTGAGAACCTCGGGGAGGTGGTCTCGGAACGGTTCCGAGAACGAACTCGATAAAAATGTGTAATGTAAACGGTAACCGTTCTGAGAACGGTTTACTGCGCATGCGTCATAAGCGACCTTGACCGTTTCCCGCGGAATTCCCTCACCATACTTACATTCTAAAATGGCTGCCCGAGGTACCGTTTGGACTTACGAAGAAATTAGTGAATTAATTTGGTTTCTCTCGTACCCAAACTTTTTCTTACTTTCCTACGACGTAGGAAGAAAGAAAATAAGAGATAAAATATTATATCAAGCGCCATTGCTATATCCGGGTAACGTGAAAGGCTGTTTTTATCTTCTTTAAGAAGAGTTCCACAAACGAGCGTGTCGAGAACTGTTAACGTTTACACTACACAAATGAGAACCGTTCTCGGCACGGTCGATTTTGTAATGTAAATGGTCACATTTTATCACGGCCAGGTCCGGACGGAGAACGGCTTGGTGTAGAAGGTTTATATAGAAACAACAATCAGTGTAATAATGGTAAGTTATATTATAAAATAGTAACAATAATATTTCTATCAAACTAGTTTCTATACAAACAATAATCAGTGTAATAATGGTAAGTTATATTATAAAAATAATAACAATAATAATACTATCAAACTAGTTTCTATACAAACAATAATCAATGTTTTAATGGTAAGTTATATTATAAAATAGTAACAATAATAATACTATCAAACTAGTTTCTATACAAACAATAATCAGTGTAATAATGGTAAGTTATATTATAAAATAGTAACAATAATAATACTATCAAACTAGTTTCTATACAAACAATAATCAGTGTAATAATGGTAAGTTATATTATAAAATAGTAACAATAATAGTACTATCAAACTAGTTTCTATACAAACAACAATCAGTGTAATAATGGTAAGTTATATTATAAAATAGTAACAATAATAATACTATCAAACTAGTTTCTATACAAACAATAATCAGTGTAATAATGGTAAGTTATATTATAAAATAGTAACAATAATAATACTATCAAACTAGTTTCTATACAAACAATAATCAATGTTTTAATGGTAAGTTATATTATAAAATAGTAACAATAATATTACTATCAAACTAGTTTCTATACAAACAACAATCAGTGTAATAATGGTAAGTTATATTATAAAATAGTAACAATAATAATACTATCAAACTAGTTTCTATACAAACAATAATCAATGTTTTAATGGTAAGTTATATATTATAGATAGTAACAATAATAATACTATCAAACTAGTTTCTATACAAACAACAATCAGTGTAATAATGGTAAGTTATATTATAAAATAGTAACAATAATAGTACTATCAAACTAGTTTCTATACAAACAATTCAGTGTAATAATGGTAAGTTATATTATAAAATAGTAACAATAATATTACTATCAAACTAGTTTCTATACAAACAATAATCAATGTAATAATGGTAAGTTATATTATAAAATAGTAACAATAATATTACTATCAAACTAGTTTCTATACAAACAACAATCAGTGTAATAATAGTAAGTTATATTATAAAATAGTAACAATAATATTACTATCAAACTAGTTTCTATACAAACAATAATCAGTGTAATAATGGTAAGTTATATAACAAAAAAGCAAAAAGAGAATGACAATAGGTTTGGCTGACCTATATCTGAACCCTCAGGAAAATGACTTCACAGGATTCATGAGGATCTTGCTCATGTCTTAGACTACCAGACAATCTCTAAAATTACATGATTTAACATCATAATTATACATAAATGTTTATTTTGATACATTAAATGTAGTTTTATAGTGGCATAGGTTTTCTACTCATTTTCAAACTAGAAATAAAAGTTGGAGATGGTCAAGTGTAACTTTTAAGATTTGAAATAGATTACCTTACTTTAACTACATTACAGATTAAAATTCTATGTGGTGCATACTAGGGCTGCAACGATTCCTAAAGTGGCGATCCGATACACTGAACGATACTCGTTCAACGATACGATTTATTGCGATAATAAATTGCGATTCTTTGATTAAAAGGGAAAGAAAAAGAAAACTGATAATTAATAACATTTTAACACAGTTTAAATTATTTTTGCACGCTTAGAAGTACAAATTTCACTTTTCATCATTAATTTGTTACACACAAGGACTAACAAATTCCTTTAAAAAAATAAATAAAATACCAAACCATTGGCAAATATCTTAAGGATGTCTTCTTGTCATGTGTGAATTCATATTGGTAGTATTACCAGAATATTTCAGAACTTGGAAACACTTTTTACAAATCGTTTTGTCTCTTTCCACGTGTCTCACTCCCTTGTCGTCGTAATAAACGGGAAAACCAAATGATTTCCAAACTTCAGATTTATACTTAGCCTCAGCGTGTTCAATTTTAGTCTGACTTTAATTGATGACGTTGTCGGTAGAGATGATTCCGAGCTAATAATTCATAAAATATTTCAATGTTTAAATGTATCGACAATAACATATTCCACGATATTCTATTTCCGGGGCATTCAAAACCACGATCTTGAGAACCAGAGACTTAAAAAAATAGATTTTCGAACCAAAAAAGCAAAGAAATGTCCTTCTGTGTTTTGTTGTTAAGTAACGATCTCATAAATTGCGTATTTGAGAATGGATCATGTATATTTTGGTTTTATAAAAACGTATTGAGCTAAAGAAGCTAATTTCCAAGAGCGCTGTATCGAATACAGCTTCGTGGAATTATATTATGACTATGCAAACGCATATTATCAGATCCCATGCGTTTATCTTCCACTTGGCATATTATTATGTTCTCTTTTCATCGTTTATAACAAAAATTAAAAATGCTGAAGACAAATTATATGTGAAAAGCAATTTTTTAACATTTGAACATGACACAATTTCTAAAATACGCGAGGATTCCGTGCTATTAGTCATTAAAGGGAGTAAATTATCGGGCCGATGTATCGCGATTATTTTTTTCTTCTTCAATGGATCGATAAGAAGGAACGAATCGCAGTTCATCGATTCAACGGTGAATCGTTGCAGCCCTAGTGCATACAGTCCAACAATTGTAATACAATTCTGTTATCTGTCCTGATGTATATAGATCGTATTCCATAGATTCTTTATTGTAGTAAAATAAGACTTAAGTATAAACATGACCCTTTTCTGTAGATTTTTATTTGGAATACATTAAGAATCTATCTTGGAGCCATTTATCGTGTTCTTTTCCCACAAAATTGATAATCAACAACTGGATAGAACAAATTTTCCACTTCTTTCAAATCTTTTAATTCAAGTCTTTTATGGCCTAAGTTTTGAACAAAATAGAGTGAATTGCAAGTAAAAAATATGATGCAAAATGATGAGGTTGCAGGTAGTAAGGTGACTGCATATTACTTTACAGTCTCAAACAAATTTTAATAGAAAATGGATTTTGGTATACTGACTTAAAATTGACCAATTGTAATGTGACAGTAATTTTTTACTTCTAATTTGCCAATACCATTGTCAATATGAGTATAAATTGAGATCAGATGTTACAAGCCCTTTACATTGAGATCAGATGTTACAAGTTTTTACATTTAGATCAGATGTTACAAGCCCTTTACATTGAGGTCAGATGTTACAAGTCTTTGACATTAATATCAGATGTTACAAGTCCTTTACATTGAGATCAGATGTTACAAGCCTTTTACATTGAGATCAGATGTTACAAGTCCTTTACATTGAGGTCAGATGTTACAAGTCCTTTACATATGTCCCATTATCAAAACAATAAATCAAAAGCCCTGGTACCAAGTTTTTTTCATGAAATTTCTAGACTATAAACTTTCTTGAAACCAAGAGGAACCTTTTAATAACCAAAATTGAAATAAAACTAATAAAATTACAAATTTCTTTTGTACCTTACCAGTACTTAAATAAAGTTATAAGCTGTCAGCAGATAAAGAATGTCCACAAATAAAAAATTAGTCAATATGAGGAAAACGTTATTTTGGACCAATCTCAAGATCTTATAGACTGACAGAGCCGATTCTATTTTGAAATGCTCTCTGTTTAGTCCACTGCACTTACTTATATTACATGTCACAATGACTAGCCTTAAGATAATAGGTTGGTCAAAATCATGTAGCTTATAGATAATACAGATTTTTTTTTTGATTTTTTCCTGAAAAGGAATCTTTTGTTTTTTTCTTTTACCCACAATATCATAGAGCTGACATGGTTTCACATGATTTCTGAATTAGTCAATGCTTCTTGCTCTTTCTTTTATAAACAAGAAGAAGTTTAATCGTAAACTTTGAAAAATCTTTGCAACCAAGTTCAACTTTGTGGATCTCCTGATCTTCTGCTCCTTTTGGTAAAGGTTTAATAAACAAAAGAAATCATGAAAAAATGGATCACATGATTACAGATAGTCCTTTTTTATATCATACTTAATATCATACTTAATCAATTATTTTGTCAAGATTGAAGACCAGCAAAACATGGTGTGGATTTAATAGTTTAATTTGTAGAATCTTTTTTATTACAGCTACAGAATTGAAAACCAGTATTGCTGGTATATATCCAAAGACTAACACTGCAACAGTTACATGGACCCTACCATCCAATAGTCAATTTATATCCAGTATTAGTATAGAAGTAGATGGTATTATAAATAAAACTAGTATAAATAACACTGCTACATCTAGTGAAGTAACTGGTTTACAACCTGGTACTATGTACAGTATTAAAGTTATATCTATAGTTAATACTGATAGAAATCAAAATTATAAAGTTAAATCAGAGAACGTATCAAACACAACAAGTAAGTAGAAGACATCTTAAGTTCAAAATAATACCATTAACAAGTAAAATGTCTAATCATTAGTCAAGAAGAAATGAGTAACCAGGGACATATTGTATGGACTAAGAATTGATTTTGATATACATTAGTTAATGTAACATTATCATATTGTAAATGCTAAACAGACATGAGAGTTTGAATTTTCCATGTAATTTCAACATTATCTGTTATACCTTTCCATGCGCATGATTTGATAACCATTTCTGTAAAACTAACCTTTGCAATAGACAAGCAAAGCAAGATGACTCTAAATTCCTTGCCTTATAATTATGCTATAAAGATAACTAAAAAGAATCATTATCCATTATGAATCCAATATTGATTCATAAAAATGATGATCATTCAATGATAGTATGCAGACTTTGGTTAGAAAAAAACCCCACAAAAACACAATCCTGAATCACCTGAAAATATCAAAGAAAGAATTTTGTAAAAAAAAAATAATGCCTTAAAAAATTTGTGTAATTTGCTTTTTTGATCAAAAGGGAAACATTCAATTTTTTCTTGCCAAGTACAAACTAAAACCAAAATTTTTGTTGTTTTATTTCGGCATTCATTAATGTTCTCAGGACCAAGGAACTAGGCTTGTTTAACTAGCACAGATGAAAATACGTTCTGAGTTTAAAACTCTACCAATTCTAGGCTTTATTGTCTAACTAACTAAATGTGAGCAGTGACTTGGGGTATGCATAGGGATTGACTGACTAAATGGGGTACTGAATTTGATGTCTTATAGTAATCAATGGCCAACCAATCAAGAGTCACGATTTAAAAAACAGTGAGACTCTTATCACTATTATGTTCAAACACTTTGAGGATCAAGATAGTATAGCCTTTTGGATTCTTCATCCCTTGTCTATCTTTCTGATAAAGCTTCTAGTTGTTCAGATGGGATATATATAATAAATATACATAATCAATACATGTATATGTAATTGTACATTTTATAAATGTATGATTTAAACATACCATATCAAAAAAATAATTTTACTTTGCTTTCAGTCCCTTTTTATTACAAAAATTATTATTTTCATATCATTTCTATTTCTAGATCCTGGTAAACCTGGACCATTAAATTCTGATAATAACTATGATACTACTAAAGTAATGAACATTGGATTTGTTAAACCAACTGGTGGAGTAGATAAATACATTGTAGAAATAACAGGACCAGGTCTTAACACCCCTTTTACACAAGAACCAACTACTAATAGTATAACACTACCAGCTAATACATTACAACCTGGTAGACAATACACTATCAGTATTATTGCTGTTTATAGGGTTGATGAAAATGTCAACCACTGAAAAAAATATTAATTGTAAAAATGATTTTACATAGAGGAATTTTCAGTCCGAAAAATGGTTCATTTTCACATGAATTGTCTTGGAGGGAAGTGTTTCTATTCTAAATGTAAAATCACTAAACATCATATTTCTGTGGATCCGATGGCTAAAGATTGAAAATTTAGTTTTGAATATTTATGAAATGAGAGAAAAAATTCAATTCAGAGCTCAATGTAGTCAGACAGTAAAATGTAAAAAAATATCACACATCTAGCATTTGGTACAAAAAAGATTCCAATTCCAATGATGTTTGTGACATTAAAAATAAAGATGTTTAAAATGAAAAATCAGAGCAAATTGTAAATATTTCTTACTTTGTGATTGACAACATGGAATTCTCTTGCCAAATGAACTTTTATGTTTGTTTTGACATATTTAGTTTTCTGATGGCCAAGAAGGGTCTTCACTGAGCATTGCAGTTGCTCTCATCTGTTATAATGTGAGTTTATGATCTAAAATAGGATGGTGAATGATTAAAAGTGTTATATGTAATTAATGATAATGTTTAATTTAGGGTCTGATCCTGTTAAAGATTTAAATATAACTAACATCAATAGTAGAAATCTTACTGTATCTTGGTCTTATCCTGATGAAGATATGGGTGTTCTTACTGCTTATATATTAGATGTAAAGATTGGTAGTGAATGTGTACAACAATTTATATATGTGAATAATAGTGCTAATAATGTAAGTACCTTAACGTATATTATTATTCAGTATCTGATATAGGTAGGCCTAGTGTTTATATATTAGATGTGAAGAATGGTAGTGAATGTGTACAACAATTAATATATGTGAATAATAGTACTAATAATGTAAGTATCAGAATGTATATTATTACAATATTCTTATTATATTTGGTCTACACATGTAATTTAATATTTCGAATAGATCTTGCATGGGTGGGTTTGTTATATTGCTAGTAAGCTTGCCTGGACTTTCATTAATTGTAACATAATAGAACTCCTATTTAGTATTTAGGTACTAACAATCCCATCTGTAAAACAAAACCCTAAATTCAAAACAACACAGCAGTATATGAACGTTTTGACACTTTAGACCAAATTTTCGTTCTGTTATTAGTTTTTATTTTTTATATAGCCACTTCATTTAGGCTCTAAAGACGGGCCTCTTAAATATTTTTCAAAATAGCCTTTTGACCTAATCTGATGAGATCTGCTTTAACCAATCAAATTCCTTCACTTTCTTTCAAAATGTTGGCGATGGGGAGGGCAGAAATTTGATTGATTAACTCAGGTTAAGGTCAAATGGTAATTTTGAGGGATGTTTAAGAGGCCATTCTTTAGATCCTAACTGAAGTGGCTATATTAAAAATAAAGGCTTGTAAAAAAACATTAGACTGAACTTTTTGAATAAATCCTCCTTTTTTATCACTTATTATATTTTACTATTTTAGCTAACGACTAATAATTGTGCAGGTGTAACACCAACATATAATGTAAAAGATTTAAAAGCTGGTATTATACAAATAATAACTGATTTGTTACCATATATCAACTATACTCTTATAGTTACACCATATAATAAAGCTGGATCAGGATCTGTAGCTTCTAAATCAGCACAAACACTTGAAGAAGGTAAAAAAATTATTCTGTGACTTTAATGCAATAATTTGCTTCCTAAAACAGCACAGGAAAGGTTGAGTTGAGCATGTTTCATACAGTTTGAAAACAGTCTTGTGTATTTCCCCTACTGATCAATGACTATATAGAATAGTATAGAAATTCTGAGATATTAACATTTGAAGTATTTGTGAGATAAACAATATTACATGTTGCCTTCAATCTATTTAAACATGTCTCTTATCTTTTTTAAGCTGCTGGTGAACCAAGTAATTTGAATGTACCAGTACCACAAATCAAATCTACAAGCTTTCTTGTGACTTGGAATAAACCATCTCTGAAAACAGGAACAACAACATATTATTTGACTGTATATGAACAGGAAGATCTGTCAAATAACCAGGCCACTCAATTTTTCAAAACTTATTCTGTGAATGGTTAGTAATTATTTACTTTTATTTAGATAATTCTCTCCAAGATTTTGTACATATACCGGTATTGATTTTAATGGAATAGAAAGTATTAAGATGTATTGATCAATTAAAATTATGATTTAATTTCTACAATATAAAATAAAATATTTTCAGTGTTAAAATAGTGCTCAATACATCAATTGTAGAGCAATATAGAAATACACTGTTAAAACAGTGCTCAATACATCAATTTCTCAATACATATATTTTTAATATAATTTCTATATCGCTCTACAATTAATTGCATTGAGCACTATTTTAGCAGTAGAAATATTTTATTGTTGTAATTCATTTTGGTACAAGAAATAGGGTTCCTAATAGTATGTATTAATTTCTCTTAGAAAAAATGTTTTGGATTGGCTTAGTTACTTAACAAAAATATCGCTTTGCCTTTTGTAAATTTCATGTTACAGCTTTGGGTTAACTTCATATTAAATTAGTGTTTGCTCCAATTTAACAAATACGGTCATTGAGTCAATTTATAGTTTGTATACACTTGCTAATAGTATTTAAAGGGACAGGTGTAGGATTTCCACGAGTAAATCATACCTTGGCCTCCGAAACGTGAATTACGCAGCAAAGAGAATCAATAATAATGTTCACGGCTTACCATAGAAATGTGGGCCTTCAAATCCAAGTGTATCCATAATTATCTATGTTTGAAAGTTATCTCAACAAGTTGTCACGAACAAACTTGAATATTTGAATATATTTTGTATGATGTCATGTGTATACAGTAGACTCAATCATCCTGTCCCACTTCATCTACGCACATCTGCAACGGAAGATGTCTTGGTGTTGACTTCATCAACAAGACGTTCATTATTGGATACCCCAATTTTTAGAAAGAAGATAAGCAGGTTAACGAAATAAATAAAAAGTTAAATTTCTTGTTTGAGGTCTATCCGAAGGAATTATGCGATTTTCTTACAATTTTTAGTAGTTCTGAAGACTATTTATATACATTCAAGGCCCAAATCAACCCCCCAAATTTTGTCTAAATCTGTACATGTTGGAAAACTTTCTGTTGACATTATAAATTCAGATTCATGAAATTTCATATTCATTAAAGAATAGCGTTGTCTTCAATAAAGGGATTTGTGCACAAAATAGAGCACCTTCTGGCAACACAGTCTGGCATCACAGTCTTGAGGGTAATTTCGATATATACAGCATCTATTACCAAATAAATGACAATTCAGCTAGCCACTGTTGAGCAATCCCATTTCCAAGAGGGTTGTAGTTACTGGTTGTATTTAAAATATCTAATGTCTTTTACAGGTTTTGATATTGAAGAATATCGAGTTAATGATGTAGTAAGCTACTGGTATTATAGAGTGGAATTACAGGCATCTACTGCTATTGGAAACAGTTCAATTAAAAATAGTTCAGAGTTTCAAACATCATCATCACGTATGTTAAAATGATTACTATTACAGAATGAATTAAATTGATATTTATACAAAAGAATTGTTTGAAGTAATTCTCATAAAAACTTTCATGCCATAAACATGCAATTGTTTATAACAGGGTTAAATGAAAATTCTTGCCCCTGATTTATTTGTTGACCAAACTGGTCTTACTGTATTTCCTAGAATCATCCTTTTTTTTTTTATTTTACCAACAATCTTTAGATTAATCTCATCTAATAACCTTAAAAATAAAAACAATATTTTCTTTACCTACAACAGACAGATAGCTTATTTAATACATTTATAATAATGCTTTATTTATTTCATCTTTAGCTCCAGGAAAAGTTGAAAGTCTAACAGTACGCCATAAAAGTGAAATATTTACATCAGCAGAAGTCAGCTGGAGTTGTGTTAAAGAAAGAAATCGACATGGAGTTATTATGAACTACACATTGACTTCTACTCTAGTGGTAAAAATATAATTATGGATAATATTTCTGATAATACAAATTTATCTATTTTCCCTGCCAAGCGAATCGTTATTACAGTAGTTAATGAGTTTGAAATGTGGTCATTAAAGATTTTGTAAAAATGTCTTTGAAGCTCTAGAATGCATCGTGTAAAGAGACAGTGCGGCATTTCCGGAAATAATTCATACCTTGGCCTCGGGAATGTGAATTGTTGTGCTAAACTAATCAGTAATAATGTTCACAGCTTACCGTGTAAGTGTATCAATAATTGTCCACCCACACCCCAAATGCCAAATGCCTCATCAGTCCCTTTAAGGCATGGATTTTCAACCTTTTCAGGATCCTTGATTGATTGAATTCCCAACTTTTCCACCTATAATAAATTCTTACTGTTTCGTGATTTTTTTTCTGCATCAGAATTTGGGCTTCTCAAGCGGATTTGCAAATTTTTTTTACATAAGATAATATAGTTTTTTGGCTATCATGTTCGATTTAAATTTCAGAATGAAGATCCTAGAGATATTCAACCTAAGGAAAGTTGTACATTTACTGAAACCGTCAGAGTGAAGCCAGGAGAGGATATTACATTTACAGTTGTGAGTAGTTGTATGCGTATGGTACTGTATGCAATTTCCCAGATATTCTCAAGTCAGTTGATCACGTCAACATCTTATAACAAAACAAATTTGCACCAAATGGGCACTTTTCATTTTTCTTGCCCAGGACATAGTAAGACCAAAATGTTTGTGTTTGATCCCTGTAATTCTACATGTTCTGAAGACCTGAGAACTAGAATCAATGAAAGTAATTGCCAACTGCAGAAGTTCAAAAACTGAACCAATTCTTTCTAGTAACCTAACTGTACCATGCGATAACTATTTTTGTTACTATTCCTTCCAATTAAGTCAAACATTCTTGTTTTATCTTTTTCAGTTTGCTACTAATATGGACTTTAAGGGAGAAGAGACAGTTATAAAATATCCAGCACCAACAGGAAGTAGGTTATTTTATATTCATTCTGTATTTGAACAATCTGAATATCTTCCACTCATTTAAAAGTATTTATTCCGACATTATGCAAACCGGTAATCCGATATCTTTTTTTAGTCCCTATTGATTTCCACCTTATGTCAGTTTAAAAAACTGTGAGAGCTCCGACATTCTGTGTATCAAAAATTACGACACTAATCAGTGGTCCCGACACTCAGAAAAATCTATATAATCTGACATATTCTTATCTTAATCACTTTTTGCCAATTAGATAATTTCTTATATTATTGATAATCCAACATAAAATCACATGAAAACGAACGATAGCTGGTATCAATACTGCTTATTAATCAGCACCAATGACCCCACTTCAAGGTCATTGCCTTTAGATCAAATGGATTGGATCATTATTACAGGTACTTTTGTCATTCATTACACCTTTACTACAGAAACGTAGAATTTTACCATTCTTTGTTTTGCGTTATATTTAAATTATCAAGCTATTATTATTACAATGTCTGACTGTACTGAAGGGTACTGTAGAATCTTATTGTGGTCACTGAGGTATTTATAGTAACATGTAGCACATGTTAAAAAATCGCGGAAATTTGAATACACCGACACACTCGCCAATATGACATTGTTTTACGGCCCCAGTTTATGTTGGATTACACGGAGTATACTGTAATAGGAAAAAGTATGCTATATCATGTCATGTTTTATTATCAAAATTACAAGTAACACCAGTAACAAACAACCTGTACACCCGGTATGTATTTTTGAAACAAACCAATCTATTACATGCGTTATATAATTTTAGACCAACTAATCTATTCAACCTATGAAATATTGGAACCAAAAAATTTAATTTCATGTATTGTATATTTTTAGAACCAAAACTACCAAAGGAAAATATAATATTGATACCAAACTCTGAAGTCATTGAACAGACATCATTCTCTGTAACAGTTTGTCCTAATTGTTTAAGAGATGAAACTAATGGTCCTGTAAAGATAACAGCATTATTAGTCTGTGTTAAAGGCAATTGTGATATCAATGGTATGAGTTTATACTGAATTCTTGTAAAATGAAATGAATAAATGAAATTATGCACTTTATTTTTAATAACAAATGTAGACAATGCCACGCAATGAAGAAAATAAGATTTTGGGGGGTTGTTTTGATTCTTGGAAATATGTAAATAGTCTTCAGAAGTACTAGTAATGTACGAAAATCACATAATTCCTTCAAAAATATCTTAAACTAGGAATTTCTTTTCCTATTTCTATAGATGTCTTTTCTATATGATATGGCTGGGTCTTAAGAAAAGATGACTCGTCTTTTGAACACGGATAATTCTGGACACACTTGGATTTGAAGACTCAAATTTTGAGGATGAACTATTACTGATTGGCTTAGCTAAAAAATTCTCGTTTCTGAGACCAAGGTACGATTGGTAAAAATGGTCATCCCTTTAAATAATTTTATATTTCATTTGTGTGTGACTGCTTAAATTTTTGATGCTGAGATAAGTCTCTTACTTTCATGAATTATATTTTCCACATGATAATGTCTTTTGGTCTCCCATTTGTTTCTTTAATGTCACTTTAGCTTGTTAATACTATATAATCATATTTATTTAACTATAGATAATCAGCTAACTGTAGCAAAGGTAAGAAGTTACGCTAATTGGCAGAAAGTCAGTGCTCAATCATTTGATGTACCATATAGAGTAACAAATGATACCTGGTATGGTGATAAAGGTAATGATTAATCTATTATACATCATAATGTATTACATGTTCTTTTTGTGGAAAGGGAAACTCATCTTTTTAAAAGTAAATAGGTGCATATGTAACTACAGTATACTTTTATGGCTAAACTTTGATAAGCAATTTTTTGGCTACAACAGAGAACCACAGGAAGATTTTGATTTCATTATTTGTACTGGTTGCTACATGTACATCACTGTATCATTGACTCTATTTTTTATCTTTCTATTTATTTAAAATTTGTGTTCAGATGACATAGATAAATTAAAATTTGTTGTTGGTACTGAAAGTGATTGTGACAAACAGCCTAAAGAATATTTTTGTAATGGACCATTGAAGATGGATACAGAATATCAGTAAGTTGGATTTTAGTACATATATTTTGATTTGTAAATATTTCAGGTTCTATTTTGATATTTCTAGATCACACTACTGGATATCTCATACCGATTTATTCCATTATCAATTCAGGGTTAATTCTGTATAACCCTCTGATAATAGGTTTTCTAATTTCAGGAAAACTGACTGCATCAATTTGCACCATTTCATCTTCGGTTCCTGTAATTCACTAAAAATGATAGGGCCTTATGTGGTTAAGCATTTTTTGCGATTAGTGACGTCATCAAAAACTATTTTTTCGTGAATTGTAAGAAACACAAACGTCTTCAGAACTGCAAATTAGAATGGTGCAAATTTTTTTTTAGAAAACCTCTTTACAATCCCTTTAAATGGGATACACGAAATTTATTGTTACAAATATTTTGATAAATTTTACACAAATTTTCTTAGCAATCTCAAATTTCTACTTGTACCCAATTCAGGCCATGGAGAGTTTTCTTTAATCAGAATGTTACAACTGTATAATGATTGACCTCTTTGTCCATTCAACTTCAATTCTGGAAAAGATCACATTTAAATAGTGTGCTCAAAGATCATTTTGATGCACGGATCTTCAAAATCTCCATTTAAAGATAGCTTGCCAGGCAATGTTATATACGGCCACTGGCAGCTTTGATTTTAAAATGAAAAATATTTGGCAGTACAGTAACAATCACTAGTATGAAATATTCAACCTTCAGCCATACACTTCTATTGAACTTTTTTTTTTTTCCTTCTGAAAAATTGTTTTCAAGAACATGGGTAATAACTAATAGTAAATATTTTTTGATTTTTCTGTTTTTCGATGTGGTTCATCCTTTGGTGATTACACTCATACCAATTTTTGTCAAAATCCGTCAAGAATTGTGTCTTTTTGAGTTTTTATGAGCTAAAAATTTAATGTATCTTCAAGAACAAGGGCAATAACTCATATTAAGTATTCGTTGACTCACACCAAGTTTTGTCAAAATGAAACAAGAATTGTAAGTTCTCTAGAGTGTTTATGAGCAATTGTGGTTGTGGACGGACCGACAGACATGGTTGATTCCAATATATACGCCCCCATTTCATGTAGATGTATAAAAACACATAAAATTTATAGTGTTAAAGTAAATTATTAATAATTTCATTTCAGAATTCTAGCTGTGTCATGCACTGAAGGTGGTTGCTCTGTATCTCAACCAATAGGACCCTTCAAAACAAAAGGCGGTAAGTAAATTAGGAGTCAAAATGGTTTCCTTCAGGATATATGCAGTAACTTTGAAACTTACTGATTATATACCAGTTTTCTTTTGCTTAAACATTATTATAATTATGAAGACTAAAAGATAGTATTGAAATAAAAAAAAAAAAATTTTTTTTATGTGTTTGGGTACTGCATACCCTGTCATTTGCACAATTGATCTATTTTTAGACAATGAGAAAGGTCAAAGGTCAATGAATTATTAATTGTTATTTTCAGAACCAGAGGAAAGTAACATTGTTCTTCCAATTGTTGTCAGTATTGTTGTTATTTTAATTGTTGTCGCTGTTATTTTAGCAGCATTTTACTTCTATAGGCGTAGAAAAGAGTAAGTTAAAATCTTGTTCATGCCTATATTTATAATATATTTTCATACTTCATTTTATTGCAATTGATATCACTGGCTGACCATTCAACAAAATTATTAATTTGGGAACCTCGCCTTATAACCATTTTACTGTGTTGTACCTTACCCAAGTAAATTATAATTTTTGTAGGCGTGACAATGTAGATGAACATTCCATTCATTCAATCGATAGTATCATGGCTAAACCAACAACTCTACGCTATAGGTCAGTATATTTTTAAACTTGCAACAATATTCTAGTTATTTATAGGAACGGATGCTCCATTTTGGGGGTTGATTTGAGTCTTGAAAATATGTAGAAGCACTAGAATTGTACAAATCGCATAAGTCCTTCAAAAATATCTCAAACTAGGAATTTTACTCACTATTTCTAGTCTTTTCTATATATCACAGAGTATTTTAAAATGATGAGTTCTCATTTTAACATTCAAATGCGGATAATTCTGGACACACATGGATTTGAATGCTCAAAATTTCGATGGTGAGCTGTGAGTGCTATTACTGATTGGCTTAGCTAAAAAAAAATCCTGTTTCTGAGTCTAAAGCGTGATTGGTCAAAAAGAATGGCGCATCTGTCCCTGTCACTGTTAGACAGTGAACACATTATGTTTTGGTTGTGTGATAAACTATTAAATTGCAGTTAGAACAGAATAATTTTTTTCCACATGTTTAACTACAAGTTAATTGGGTATTTGTATCAAGGGAAAAGAGTTGAAAATGACTTGTTCACTTGATTGAAGAGTTTTGACCAGTTTCCATCTGTTCCAATTCTGGCTTCAATTGAACGGTACAGACTGAATATGTTACATTTAACATTTTCCCATATATTTCATTCTCTGCCATTTTGAATTCTTTCTGCACCTACTAATTTTTTCGAAAGCGTTCTAAACTCTGCTCCAACTTGTTTTATTGAATATTTAGTTGATTCCATGAATCCCGAATGTGCAGAACTCGTTTATCGAGTGGCCACTAACTGTAATATATTAATATGTGCTGTTTGTACAATTTCAATGGTTTGCATTAAGGGAAAAAAATGAAATCTCTTCATGTAAGAAGCAAGTTAGATGGGTTTCCTTATTTTTTTAGTGTCTAATTAAGCAAACTGATTGATTAATTTGTGTTTCTAGTCAATTATTACCTATTCTTAATCACATCATTATGTTCTTATTGCATATTATTAAGAGTTATAACCAATCATAAATGTCCATGTATGTACAGTCGGAATAAACAAAAAAAACTTACTTGATCGGTCACTCATTGGAATTATGTTGGTATTTCTCTTCTAATTTAGCTAATTTTGAATTAAGGTCATGTAAGACAAACTGGTATTTTTCAAAGTCATTATATCTTCTCTATTTTCTATTCATATAAGAATTAGCATTTTCATTTTCATAATTGAAAATAAGAGAACCCATCTTTAAAAGTGCCCTCACACAATTTAATACCAGTTGCATATGTATGCAAATAATGAAAGTGGTCATGATTACTGAATGCAACTTACAACTCAATTGCATGAAAGTTGCATTCGAAACTTATGATCGCCATTCTTATTTGCCCTCAGCAATGTAGTGAGGGCACCTTAATTCATAAAGATTACACAAGATCATGAATGAAACAAATCTTTCAAATTGAATAGACTGAAGACCGCATAGCCTGAAACTCTGAGTAACATCATGATTTAAGTTCTGTTTGGATATTTCTATATTGCTCTACAATTGATGTATTGAGCACTATCTTAACTGTGAAAATATTTTATTATTATTGTATAATTTCAGACCTATCAAATTGGAACATTTTGAGGAACAACTTGCCAATTTACAGAAGGATTCTAATCTGTTGTTTTCTGAAGAATTTGAGGTAAGCTAGTCTGGAGATACATTCAGTAACCTTTGATAATCTTTGAAGGTTATGGAGGTCAGATTTTGATAGACAGGTAAAACAATTCTATAATGTTGAAGGCTACTTACTGACTTTGTAATAAAGATATAAGAGTTCATAAAATGAAATTTTTCATTAAATCTTCCAGTGAAAAATTGAACGAAATTTGTTTTGTTATAATGACAATTTTCAATATAGGCCTACTAGGCCTGGCCTAGACCATGACCCGCAAAAAGGCCTCGATTAATATTCTTGCTGTAAAAGATAATGCCTTGCTTTTTTTAGGGCATTGCAGAACTTAGTCCTAAACATGATAGTATAGCTGCCCAAAAAGAAGAAAATAAACCTAAGAACAGATATGTTAATATTTTAGCTTGTAAGTATATGATTGTTTTGCTTGTTATTAAGGTGCTAAATTCACACCCACGAGATACATTTTAAAGCGTTATAGTCATCTAAATATATGGCAATGGTCTACCAGCTGCTCAATTTTAGCCATCAGCATCCCTTTCAAGAATAAAAACTGTAATTTGACGCTCCTGCAATCCAGAACAAAGTTACCACTATAGTTTAGAATGTTGTTCTATCCTTATATTTTCATTGGATGTCATGATGTCGGTAATATCTGCATGTGAGAACGTTAAGGGGACAGATGCGGAATTTCCTTGGTCTCAGAAACGTGAATTATACCGCCAAGCTTAGTGGAAATGTTCACAGCTTACCGTAGAAATTTCAGCCTTCAAATCCAAGTGTTTCCATAATTATCTATGTTTGAAAGTTATCTCAATGTGTTGTCACAAACAGACCTAATATTTGAATATTTTTTGATGACGCCATGTGTAAAGACTAAATCATTCTGTCCCACTTCATCTACAACAGAAGATGTCTTGGTGTCAGAGACTATATCAACAAGACGTCCATTTTCGGATACCCACATTTTTAGAAAGAGAATAGGCTTGTGAACGAAATAAATAAAATTTAAATTTCATGTTTGAGGTCTATTTGAAGGAATATGCGATTTTTGTACAGTTTTAAGTAGTTCTGAAGACTTTTTACAGACATTCAAGGTCCAAATCAACCCTCTTAAATGCCCCACCTGTCCCTTTAATAATTTCTGCTTTCGATTGTGTTGAATTTCGGGGAAACCAGCCTCTGATCTCAATTTATTTAAATTCAAAGCAAATATTAATGTAACTTCATCCCATTTAAGTGGGATTTTGTCAACGTTATCAGTCTATAATCCTTAGTATTACACATTTATATATTTTCCTTGTATTCATGTTTGTTCTCATACTTGTAGTTGACCATAGTAGAGTCAAGTTATTACCAATAGATGATGATGAAACAACAGATTATATCAATGCAAATTATATACCAGTAAGTGTGCTATTCTAATCACTTCTAAGAGTAGCAAACAGTTCAATTGTCCAGAACATCTTATACATTAAAGTCCAACTCCAGACATTTTGTTCTTTTTTTACTGATCACTCTAGCCATTCTGGATAATTTTTAGTACTTTTAGCATATCTATGTTAATCAATTCAACCAATGAAAAATTGTGACGGTATAAGGGGAATCTTTGACATAAAAATTGGTAGTTGTTCTCAGGCATATAATCTCTAGCCTTGATTCCTCCTTCAACTCAACAAAATTTCTTCCTTTGGACATAGATAAAATGGAAATACCAATTAAAGGTTTTATCAAACCCAGAAAATGTTTGGGTTTTATAAATGATGGCAAGGTTCTACTCCTAGAAATTTCTTAGAATTAGAAATGAGCAAGTTCTCATGAAATATTTTTTTTTTGTCTAGGGTTATAAATCACAACGAGAATATATAGCTACACAAGGTCCACTAGTAACTAATGTAGGTGGTGTAGATATTAGTACTATACCTGATTTCTGGAGAATGATTTGGGAACAACGAGTAGCCATAATAGTCATGTTATCAGATTTAACAGAAAAGGGAAAGGTATGTTTTTTAAATGGTTTTTATCAATAATTGATGAAAATATAACAGTATTTCATGATCCTTATGATCTCATCGTTTCTAAGTGAATTTCTTTGAACATTATTTGAGTAAGTAAGCCATAAGATTTTACTAGTTATCCTTAACTGACCTATAACACAATTCTGCTAAGCATGCTTTACCATCTCTGTATTTGTATCAAATTGAATAATATCTTCAGTTTATTTATTAACATTTCAAGGAGAATAAATTTTTAACATATTCTCTTCTTTTGATTTACCCTATATCTGCCCATTTGGGAGGATAACTTCTATCATAGGGCTACCTTTCAAAAGGTGTTGCATTTAGGGTTGGGTAAAACGATCGAAATAATCGATTATCGTCACAAGGAATTGATCATTTTCATTTTGATTATCAAATTTTATTATCGATTACATGTCAAAGTTACATATTCTCCACTGTACCTGTTAACAAGTAGTAATCTCTTCCACATAGTTTAACTTCACCACATAGATTACCCACAATAAACTATAATAACTGATCAAAGCAAGAATAAACTTCTATGACGCAAAAATAACCCATGAAATTGAGAATGTTGGTATGTTTAAAATTACAGGAATTAATTGAATTATTTTGATTATTAATGGATTATTGATCAGCACAGTCTGCCATTGATAATCAATCTCAATTTGGTCATGGATTTAATTGTATTTTTGTAGCCCAAAGTTGATAAATACTGGAAAGATCAAGGTGAAAGTGAACAATATGGTGATATCATAGTTGAGGTCACAAGTGTATCTGTACTTAATAAATATACTATCAAAATCTTTGAAATGAAATTGGTAAGTATAATGTGGTGGTATATTTGAAGAGTTTAAATACCCTTCAGAAAATGTGATACATTTACAAGAAATCTATGCATTTTGCCAGAATGACACCAGTATTTTCATAATGGTTCCTTGTCACATCTCAAGATAAAACCAGACAAGTCCATAACTTGCCAAAAGCAAAAAGGCATATATATATAGGAAATCACTTGAAGTTATTTGTCCTTTGTCTGAACCAGTTTTGCAGATGGATGTTCGCAACATATGGATGCAGATCACACTGCAAGAAGACCTATAAGAAATGCATATACGAAAATGCTCTCCTTGACCCCTTAAGAGAAAATGGTACAAGTTATTTGTCCTTTGTCTGTACCAGTCTCGAGATGGATGTTTGCAACATCTGAAAGGAGATCAGTCCACTCCATAACTGACTCATTTAATTTGATGCATCTTTAGGGTGAAGAAGTAAGGAAAGTTCGTCATTTCTTCCTACCTGGTTGGGAAGATTATCGTGCCAATTTACAACCAGAAGATGTGTTAGAATTTCTCAGTGTTGTTAGACAAGAAGTTAAACCAATTGATAAAGGTCCTATGGTCGTTCACTGCAGGTAATAAAACTGTTTGCAAAGACAAGCTGGATTTTTCCTTTAAGTCTTCAAATTATCAATAAAAGCCTAAAGGGAATTGCTCAGAAAAAACATTATCTTGTCAGGCAGCGACCGGAAAAAACTTAGGAAGACAGTGTTTTGAGGTGAAATAAAATCTGCTGAAAAATATCAGGCAACAACCCAAAATTTTTGGGGCAAACCAGCCTGTCCCCCTATACAGTGCCAGTACGCCTATGGAATTGCATATAGTTCGCCAACATCTAACCTTTTGTACAGTTTCCACAAGTGAACATAAGACATTTTTTGCCATAAACTTAAAAGCATGTCTCAATGGTGCATTAAAAGAAATCAGATATTTTGTTCTTATTATCTTAATGTCTAATTTCTAGTGCTGGTGTTGGACGAACAGGAACATTTATAGCATTAGATATATTTCAACAATATATTAATGAACGTGACATGTCATCAGATATTGATATCTATGATCTTGTTCTCAGAATGAGAAAATTCCGACAACATATGGTGCAGTCAGAGGTAAGAATTTTTCATTTCGTGACCCCCATGGGCAGTCGTGATCCCCTTTTAAAACTTATAAGTATTTATAACCACCCTGGTGGGAGAAAACCCATTGGCTAAAAGACAAAGAGTCTACTTTGCCACCAACCAGTCTGCCAAAGCTAATGCTAAAGAAGTGAACCTATCTATCCTAAGAGAAACACACCAGTCGTCTCTCACTTCTCAACTACCAAATAATCAACTGACTAGGCACCAACCTGGACCTAACACAGTCCATAGCCAATAGGCCCTCCATTTAACTCCTTTGGATTAGCAGATTGCAAACTTTCCAACCACATGGGATCAATGACAAAATCTAAACCTGGACACCCCTACTTCTCTCTTTAAGAATCTTTGATATTTGTAGCGTCTGACTGTTATAGCATAATCACACCCAGCCATACAGATTTTCCTCATTTCATTTAACTGCATGACCAAATAAAATGCAGAATAGCACCATAGTTTTCTTGTTTGTATAGTAAGTTTATATGAATAATGCAAACTTCAGGGTCAAATGAGTACTGTGGTAGGTTATAACCTTGGTAACACCTGATGCTTTAAATGAGTTTAAAGTCCCTTTCACAAGGTCCACATAGCTAATAATGTAATCTTTGTATAGTTTATGGTATATACAATAGATAATGACAGCCATAAACAACAAACTATCATAGAACTTTAGGGTGGATGAATATCTTAGCTTAGCATATAATCCTCCCTTCATCTCAAAATCCAACAAGACTTTCTCTATATAGTAAGGCCTTCCTTACTTTTTTGGTGAAAAATTGTTACATATTTAAAGGATGTAGCCATTATATTACCTTCTCTTTAAAGATACCATATTATGTGTCTATTTTCAGAAACAATACATTTTTATACATGAAACAATCAAAGAAATCATAAATCGAAGGAAGAAAAGGTTACAAGATAATGACACTGCTATCTATGAGAATACTGGTTTTTCCAACGAAGCTTTTGGTAAGTCAACAAATCATTCACAGTATTAAAGTGCTGTCTTGCTTATTAAAATGGTCGATGTTTTCATAAACATCATGGTGATCCTTTCTGATTTGGTTAAATGTCCTCATTTGACTATTCAGAAAAAGAATGGAGTGATGTCAATAGCCTATAGAAGTGGTGCAATGAAAATTTCAAGAAAACAATAATTAATGGCAAAATATTGTGTTGGGAAAATTTGAATGTTCCCGCTCATCATGACTTTTACTGAATTATTCATTTCTTTTGGTGCTTGTAATAGTTTAATTGCTTCTTATTCTGTTACAGTGCCTGATGACATTTACCAGAATATTGAAAATGGAAAACCTACAACCACACTATAGAGAAATCTAATAAAAACCACCAAAGCAATGAAATAATCAATTCCTTCCAAATAATGATTGTATCGCCTTACAAATTCTTGTGATTCTGCCACAATATGTCTTGGTCAATCCTGTTTTGTGCCTGCCTCCATATTCAGTAAGGGAACTATTACAACCAACAAGTTTGGACGTACAATTATCAGGTTGTTGAAGATATCAAGGTCACACCTTCAAGTCCAACAACAGTGGATGACAGGCTAAGATGGTGAAATTAGACAAATTATGGAAGAAAAGGTTTTATTGCCAACAAATCAACAGCAATGAGTGAACTGGTTGTATCCCTTTCCATTTTACACTCAAACTAAAGTAGGTTCTTTATAGGGTGAACAATTCATATAGTGCTTTCTTAAATCAAATTTAATTCTGTTTTTATATGCTTTTTAATACATGATAACTGTACAAGACGATACTTTTATTATAAGTTACAATACCTTTAACTGGAGGTTACAATGTCTTTTATGCAGTAGTTGAGAAAGGAAAATTAACCAAATTAGAATTGCAAGACGAAAACCAACACGAAACTATAAAATTCATAAATCCACATTTTACTAAATCAATATTGGCATGAAATGTGTCCAATATCAATCTTGAGTCATTTATGAAATTTTAGGGTTGCTTTTTGAGCCTACCATCAAATCCAAATTCAATATTAGGCATTTTTGACATCATAATTTTCTAAGTTTCAAGGTTTGTGAACATGACACTATGGTATCTGTCTTTTGAAATCATAATTCCATCGTCAGAAACATTTTCACTTCCTCTTGATCTACTTAAAAAGCATGAAGTTTAAAAAGTTGTTCAAATATATTTTTTAACCTACTTTTAACTTACAATTTTATTATACACTATTATTTCTCTACTTGTCTATCAAAGAATGTATATATTTTTCATTATTATTATTATATTTATATTATTATTTTATAATGCTTATATCCGACAGTGATATATCCATGTTTTAATCACATAATTGTTATCATATTGTAAACTTTGTTAATTTATATGCATTCAAAATGCATGAGTTGTGAATATTTGTTTTCTTTTGTGAATATTAGCTTTTGATATCAAATACCTATTTCATGATCCTTGATAACTGTCATTTTCAAAAGGTAACTTTAATCAAATTAATGCCAAAATTGACAAAAGGATAATAATAACTTCTGGGCACTGTTTCTAAAAAAAGTTTTATTACCATATTTTTTTTTGACAAATGGGGACCTAATGTCTTATGAAAATCCTTCAGGGAACTAAAATTGACGTCAAGTAAGTTATCTCATTCGAAGTTCCCACCTAAGCCAATTTGTTCATCAGCATCAGATATTAGTTTTCAGTGTACAAATTATGGTACCGGTATTCTGTTTTTACTATAAGCAATATTACCTAGCTGGCCTTAAGTCATACAGTGTATTTGAATTATTGAGAAGATTCAAATTATTGATTAGCAATTCTCTTGTTTTGAGATGGATCCCAAAACTTGTGTGATGTGCAAAAATATATTGGCTGGTTAACTAATACATAGCAATTCATTTTTCAATAATTATTGTTTTAATTTTCAAGGTAACAATCTTTTTATATTGTGCGCTAATTTTTGATATAACTTTCCATTTATGGTCTTCGTATCGTATTCTGATAACAAGTTTAATATGTTTAAACTATATAATTTCTTGCAATAGCATTTACAGATGAAAATATATTTAACCAGTGCCTTCCAGTACTTGTAATTTAGCCTTATTTCAAAGATGAACTGGCATAATAGGTGGCAGTATTATTGTACATTCATTGTAAAATACTGGAGAACGTCTCAAGAGTTAATTCTGGAGAATGTAGAGAGGCTTATGCATCAATCATCTTAAATAAAGTAGTTTAATTTTAACAATTTCTTTCAAAATATATTTGTAATTTGAATTTAAAGAGTGCATAGATTGTACTTAACTATGCAACTTTTGTGAATACCAATTGCTGCAGGGAATATATTGTTATCCTAGCAATGAAAAGTGCCTTTTTGTATAGTTTTATGTATAGATTTTGTATATTATTAAATGTTATGAAAATTAATGCTTTTATAGAACACGTACTTAGTACTTTTATTAAATATATCAAAAGCACCTCAATCAGATATGTGATATAAAGGATAATTTGAATTATTGTGTGATGTCATCAAGGTCCAAACGTGACTACTTACAAGGTTCTTAAAAGAACCTCTAATTTGGTTTCGGAAAGCTAGATACAAAGCAATTAGTTGACTTGCTCAAATTTTATTTTCTTAAATAAGTTTAAGATAATCATATATATTTCAAAATTATTTTTTTCACTAGTCGATATTGGGAAAGAAAACATTGTTTCAGTGGTATTACAATATACATCTCTTCAACCGTTCTGATATTTTTATAAGTATTTTCCTACCATTGCTGTTTGTCTTGGAAAATAATGAAAGTGAACTCATTTAAAACATTTTGATATTAAATACCTAAATGTCAGATTGCTTATATGTTATCAAATCAAAATATCATTTTCTATATCTGTGATATTACTATTTTTTCATACCTCAAGTTGGAGTCAAAAATTCATGAAAGAATCATTCCAGACTTGTTGCTCATTTTTTCATTACTTCTGCTCAAATAAAATCTTATATTGGTGCCATGAATTGGCAATAATTTCAGATAAACTGTACTGTCAATTTAATGCTTTATATTGATTAAAACAGAACACGTTTTTTTTTTAATCTTTAACACAGTGTCTTAAGCAGCACATTGATATATAAATAGAGGTAGTATAGTTTTAACTTACCATGTTTAGTAAGATGTAATACATTCTGGGATTTATGAACTATAAGGCACTAACATTTATTTGCTCTTTCTCAATGTTTTCTCAATTATTTTAATGTATCTATTGTGTTCATCCTCATTCTGTCTCCAGTATAAAATTCTGCTTTTTTGTAAAAGTTAAATTGAAATTATTTATTGTAGTTCAATAGTTGGTTAATATTTAACTCCTCTTTGGACCTGTCGGTAATCAAACATAAGCCAACACTGCAGAATATTGTGGAAATCAAGAGATACTGTACTCAAACAATGCAACTAATTTTAAGGGAGACTATTTAAGGATTTCAGGATTTTATACGAAATATAGGTCACTTTTGTATTTAGGTTCAAACTTACAAAATATTCAATATATGCAAAAGATTTTACTTTTGAGTTTGTTGAATTAACCCACCTATTTTAGTTTTGATTTAAAGATAATGTCGACTTTGTTTTAAACATAATTTCAACACACTTTGTGAGTAAGTAAACTGTAATATTCCAGGATCAGATCTAATAAGTATTTGTGATTAATTTTTTTTTAATTCTCAATTAGAACACTATTAAAATATATTGTTACTATACAATATCTGCTATTTGGTTGTATATTTTTTGTCTTTTTGCCAAGCAAGATGATGTCTTTTATTTGATAGATAATAGATATAATATTACAATACTTATATTATTTTTATAATCAGAGTAGGTATTCACTTTATGTCATTGTAGATAAGAGATATCTATTTTTCATATTAAAATTTATACAAAAAGCTGCTATTTTTTATTTATGCCGCAATATAGCCAATACCGGCATCTGGTTGTCTCTCATGATTTGGACCATAATTGTAGTGGGGGGTGTTGCAAGCGTGGAATACCATACAATTTACTCTTTTCGAAAAATCTGTTGGTACTTCTCTTTGGAGGAGTCCGCTAATATGGGTATCTTACTCCTGATTTTGCCATTCTTTGAACCAGATTTTTGATTGTCGAGGTATTGTCTTGCATTTACAGATTTTTATGTTATCGGAGATGACAGGCCTTAAAGTATCAGTTATTCTTCAAGAAGCCCCATTATGAAGAGAATTGTCATAAGTGGTGGGTATGTTTTGAAAATATGTATGTTGTTCATAAGGAAGGAATCACTTCTAATAAAATGATACTTTCTATTCAAATGAAGGCCATAAACCAAGGAATATCCTGTCTACTGACGTCATTGGAAAAGACCATTTTTAAACACTTAGATCTCATGTTCTACTAAATCTAAATTCAATCACATCTGATAATTGCCTATTCCCCCTAGGTCTGTCAAACCCTCCCTTCCACAAAAAATCAATTTGTTGAAGCCAAGATAAAAATAATATAACTGCATTTACCTTATCTTCAGCATGGTATGGTGAATATGCAATCAGTTGTTCTTTATGGATCCTTCATGAACTAGGTTACATGTGAATTATATTTGTTTCAGTTGCGGTCAACTATCAATCCCAAGGTCATCTAGAAAATCTGGCCACAAAAAAGTTCACAATGTCTAGAAGGCTAGAGGTTTTCATCACCATCATCCTAGGATATAATTTTGGTCTCAACACACTGTGTCTATTGTGCAAGGCTTCATCACAATTGGGCCTGCATATTTATAATAATTATTCATATTTAAACACCTTCAAGAATGCTGTAAAATTTTCAGACGTTCGCTTGGCCTACTGATCTTCGAACCACTATATGAGGATACTAGGCTCTATTATCGTCTGACATTACAAGGCCTTTGCGCATGTGCAGCTGAATGAGGTTACCTTTTTGATCTTTTTGCAACAAAGAGTCCTATACATTTTTGAGTAGCCTTAATACGCCCACGTAGTAATAATTATTCATATTTAAACACCTTCAAGAATGCTGTAAAATTTTCAGACGCCCGCTTGGCCTACTGATCTTCGAACCACTATATGAGGATACTAGGCTCTACTGTCGTCTGACATTACAAGGCCTTTGCGCATGTGCAGCTGAATGAGGTTACCTTTTTGAACTTTTTGCAACAAAGAGTCCTATACATTTTTGAGTAGCCTTAATACGCCCACGTAGTAAGTAACTGTAGATATTCGTCTTCTCGTCTTAATAGACTACTTGTGAACGCTTTGAGGCTGTAGAACTTGACGAAGATGTTTATCAAAATCCAAGATGAACCACATTCATCGAAAACAAACAAAAATCGAAAAATATTAAATATGTGTTATTGACCCTGAACTTCGAAACGAGTACAATTTTTAGCTAGTTAACACTCTAAAAGTCAAAATTCTGGGTGGATTTCGACGAACTTTGTTCATTATCACTCATGTATGAACCCATCGAAAATAAAAACAAATTCATATTTTTGATAGAGTTATTGCCCTTGAATTGCCAGCGTTACAGTTCTAAAATGCTAAAACATTCTTGATGGATTTTGACTAACAATGATGAAATTGTTTATAAACCTGATAAGAAAATTAGGTTTGGATGGTTGCGGTAATTGGTGTTCTACTAAATGTTTTGATTTGTTCCACCCTATAGGCCTTTATATTTTGGAGAATCAAATCCTCCCTTTCCAAAAAGCTGCCATAAAGCTGTCACTTGGCATGTGTTACCTTGCCTGGCAAGCTACCTTTATCAATTGGGTGCAATTTTCTCTAAAGACATATTAATGATCTGACAAAGAAGTAATAAAGAACACACTGAGAATTTTTTCTTTGTCTAATTGGATTAAGCTGGATTACAATAAACAGAAATCCAAATTCATAGAAAATCTACAACTTTTAATAATTTGAGATTTGCCGAAAATTCGAAAGGATTTGACCTTACTTCTTACTCATCTCGCCAAGCCCTTCCACGATTTCCTGATAACAAATTAGAAGGCATTCACACTACTTCTACTCATTTTCTATAAAATAATCTTTTCAATTAAAAAGCTTCTTTAGCACCATTGATCTTAATCCGAAACATCTGCCTCTATTCCTGTCCCTATAGGTATTTTTACAGTTATTGGCTACGCGCCAAATTACAACTTTCAAAAATAGCTATTCTGATGAGCAAAAAACATAACAGAGGCAGATGTTTCGGTCGATACTGATCTGTTATTAGTTATTATTCATCAATGGATTCATAAAAGCGTCACAAGACCCCTACTTTAGCATTTGATTTTCGAGGTCACAGTTTCACGAATTTATTTGAAAACGAATCCTTAAAGTAGCATAAGAATACATTTTTATTTCCTAGAATCGTGAAAGTTTTATAAATGGAGGAGCAGGGAGACCAGTTTCTGCACCATAAATTGGACACAATTTAAAGTCACAAGGACTTTCTCGCCAAGCATATCTGATACCAGAAGGAGCTATTCCCATGCATACATCGTAACTAATGGCAACCGATGTATTTGTTTTTGTTTCAATTGGCGCTGCTTTCCATTCGGTATCATTGGTGCATCTTATTGTATTTTCATTACAGCAAACCTAAAAACAGAAATATTTTTCGAATTGACCTATATGACCCAATTCAGATTTTGTCTAGACAATTGGTCAACTCTACCTTTAGCTCGAAAAGTTAGTTAAATTTGAAGTTTTAAAATATTTTCATGCTTAAGCTATAGTTATCAATTGTTTGTTTGTTTTGTTCTTTCTCAACGTCCTGGGATCATTGTGAAATGCAGAAAACTTGTGCAGTTAAGTGTCTGTAAAGAGTTGTTATAAAGCGCCGTTTTCTTGTTTTCAAATATATAAAACAACCACTACCTCAAAACCAACTTCAGACCTCACTTCTATTGGCATTTTACCATTATTATACGTGATTTCAATCCCTCGTGTTCTGGAATCCTTGGTATATTTTGATGGAAAAGGACCTTCGTATTCAACGTGTTTATCGTTATAGGCTACTGCTCTACCAGATAATGTTAACCGTAAACCAACATCTTGCTTGTCTCTCGGGTGAATTCTTAAATATAGGTATTGAAAGGTTAATAACATTAAGCTACGATGTATTCGAAGGAGGGGTTACTAAAATATGATTTACCCATCTTAAAAATTCAATCTTAGATTACGAAGTTTCTGTCTATGGCATATACCTTCGATCAGAAACCTTTCCTGTATTATCCTTACTACTAATGTATAGTTTGGCCAACTCCTTTGATCGAAGGGTTTATTTATCTTTATCACGAAGACAAAAAAGATAAGGCATATTAATTTAGTAAAAATATTGCTTGGATGCAATAAAAATCGGCCAAAATCTGGTTAGATTTCTAATCAGATCTGGTACTGGGCTTAATGTGAACCTATGAAAAGTTATTTAAAAACTGAAAACAATTTTGAAGCAGTATGCATTGTCATATTTAGTAATTACACAATAATATACATACGCTCCAGATGGTGAATTAAAGTCGGGTAAATCCATAGCAACCGCCATAAATGTTTTGTGCATATCCGCATTCGGTACTTTACCCTGTTCAGATGTCTGAGACCATCGTAAATCTGGAAACGTACCAATTATATCTGGGTCATTTTCGTATGATGCCAACTATAAACAGAGTAAATTTATCTTATAGATATATCCGATCACCGTAGTAGCGTCCAAATTAAAAGAATTGTTTGCCATAGCATGAAGTTTACACTCACAATGTAAAATTGCACAGAATTAGAGTCGCAAGATACCATTAACATCATACACATTTTTATATACTAATTGTTAGTAACACCAATGACACGTTTGTAGGGGCAATGACCAATTATCCAACGTAAAAAAGTGAACGAGGATTTATTATGCTACAATTTCGGATGGACATTGTATCTAGGTAAGGAAAGCTACTGAAATTTGCCTATAATCTAGAAAATTAGTCCTATTCAATAAACTGGCTATTTGGCCGTAATTTACAACTTACTGAATATTGTTACCTGAACAAATCCAAAAGGAAAATCTTTTTTCGTTTCACCATTAGAATGGGTGTGGAATTTACTTCTCCAATCTTCGATCAAAGCTTGGAACTGACAAGAATAATTTGGAACATTCGAAGAAAGATGCAATGCATTTCGCTCTCCTGTTAAAAAAAATTGGATAACAATCATAGCATAATAGTATACAATTGTGTTTCTTAATTTACAAGTATTAAAATGCAACATGTGTCTTAATTCATCGTTTATCAGTGAAATAAGGCAAAGCTCTTACCTTGGTACCACAGAACACCATAAATTGTCGTGTCTAATAGAGGGTGTATCATGGCATTCCATAGAAGACTTTCTCTCACACTGTATGAAAGAAAAGCATAAATGTTGTTATACAAACGAATTAAGCTGCAATTTGACTAGAAATAGAATGGACCAATGGTCATAGATGACTCTTAGATCAATGTTCAATATTGACAGCAGTTTGAAATGATAAACTGATATACTTCCACTTAGTTCTTCATTGTCTTGTTCGAGGGATGTTCGAGGTTTCTTTTGTTTCATTCAGACGACAGCCACAGTACGAGTCGATCTGTCTGGCAATTCAACTCACCTATCTGAATTTGATTCTGGACATTTGGTAATTGCTTCTGAAGATGACCATGCTTCTATTGATGATGAGTCTGTAGAGGATTGAATTAATCCTATGGGATACAATAACGATGGAAATATGTATTGAGCATATAACCAACATACAGCACTAAAACTTGGTATAGAATCTGAAAAATGAATCACCCCCCTTTAGGATGAGAGATAAAGGTTTCGAGGTTTGATCTTTGAATTACTCGATCTCACTGAAACACATCATTCCAAGACACCTTTAAGAATAACTTTGTACTTGTGGCATTTATATATAGGGACAGGTGTGCCATTTTTTTACCAATCATACCAGTCTCAGAAACGGGATTTCTTTTAGCTAAACAGATCAGTTATAGTGTTCACAGCTCACCGTCGAAATTTGAGCCTTCAAATCCATGTATGTCTAGAATTATCCGCGATTGAATGTTAAGATGACGACTCGTCAATTTAAGATACTCTTTTATATATACAATAGACATGGGCTTAATAGGAAAAGTTAGTATAGAACACATAGGCATTTCAATTGTTAAAGGTTTACTCACAAGACGTTGGTAAAGACCATTTTGTTTTGATTATGTTTACATCCTCTAAAGGTTGAAGGGATTCATCTTTACCTATCCTCAACACACGTATATTCTTAAATGTCAATGACTTGACCAATTCTAAAGAACTGTTAAAAATCTGAAATAGTGAAACATATTTGTATTATGAAGGTGGTATTTTTTAAAAAAAAAAAAATCGCGTTTGATTCGCCATCGGTATTATCATCATCGTTTGTTTTGTTCTTTATGACCAAGTTTTATGCATTTAATTTGTTCTTTGCAAATAATTTGGCGTTTAGTTCACCCAGGGAGATTTTATTTTGATTGAATAGTCAAGAGATTCTCTATGAAATAGTAAAGGGAATGATTTGTTCTTGTTCAGTACAATTGTGGGTGATTTTTTCTATCTTTGGAGTGATTATCGTAGTAGTGTACTTGGTCATCGGTTTGCACCCAATACCCCCACTTCATTTCCACTAACAAATTTAATAATACGATACTTGTATTTCTATCCCCAAAATATGTGTCCAAACAAATTTAGAGTAGAGAACTCTCTAAGATGCCCCCCTCCCCCCCCCCTTCAATAAAGTCAGTCTGACCCCTACTTGTATCCCCAGTATCGGGAGGACGGTGCCGCCACGATTGGTCATGCACTGTTTTATTTAGATTGGCAATGGTACTTACACTATTCATAGCAAAGTCCATGTTACTTTGTCCCGAACATATCCAAACATCTCCAAACAGTACATCCCTGATCAAAAGTTGGCCTTCGCTTGAGGAGATCGATATATTAAATGTAAATGTATCTTTTATAGGTGGAAGTTTTATTTTCCATATAATTTCTTCTGCTTCTTTATTTCTGATTATTCTAGTCCACACCTGAAGCCTCCTATCACCTCCTTTAATCTCGACTGTAACCTTATCACCAATCTTACTGCCTGTTCCCCATAAAATAGCCCTTTGAGGACCTCTCTGTAGTACCATGTCATCACCATAATATGAAGCTAGTTTCAGTTCTGTTGACACGTGAGCTTCAATGAAAGAAATAAATTGCCTTAATTATTAAATTTGAATTATTAATTCAGAATCCAACGAACAATAAATTCATCTTGCAAATCTGAATGTTTTGTTTCCTGTTTTTTTTTTCGGGGATGACGCCATCTGACGAAATTGTTAAAATTATCATGTTCTAGGTCATTCGCCCAAAAAAACATTTCCTGGTATATTATTCTTTGTCCAACACTGACTCATTTTGTCTAACTTACCAAATTACGAATACTAAAACTAAACTTTCGATGACGTCACTAATCGCAAAGGGCCATATGTGATAAAGCATATTTTACGATAAGTGACGACATTTTTATTGTGGAATCGCAGGAACCACAGACGTCCACTGAAAATTGGAATGGTGCAAATTGATGCTATCAGTGTCTCCGGTAAACATACAAAAATGTAGAAAAACCTCTCAAAAATCCCGTTAAATAACTTATTGAACGATAGGTATTAAGATGTAACCTTTTGATAATAGCCAGCATGAATTAAAAAAATATATTACAGTATTGAACTTACCTATAATTAAACAAAGTCCAAATAACTTAATCCACATTATTGAATTCTTATACATATTGTACCACGTTTACATCCAAATTAAAATTGCAAGTTCGTTCATTATGTCACTATCTCATTTCAGAAAAATATGTTTGTAAGATAGCTGAGATGACAAATTCAAATGTAAAGTGATATCAGGTGTGTTTTCTTGGATCAAACTATTATCTATTTCAATTTAACTCCTGTATACTCGATTTACTTTTGTTCTTGAAGAAGGGGTGTATTCAACGGTTCAGCGAATTCAAAACATAGGAACTTGTTTACTGCAGGAACTTCAAAAAATGGATTGACATTTTTTTGAAAAATAAATGTAAAAATTGTAATTTGGATATTCATTTCGAAAGCAGAACAGAATATTCTAAGAAATTTTGCAATATCTGGCAATCTTGTAGGGGTAATTTCGAATTTTTCTAAAAAATACGACGATTATACTTAGTCAAAAAAGAGGGGTAGATGCAGCTTGGGAAAATTATCACGAAATGTTTTGCTTTTTTTTTAAATTTTGTGATACATGTATTTATTTGTTGCTAAGTAAGCAAGACATTGCTATTTTCAAAATGACCATCAAGCAGTCAACTTCTCTGAATATTTTCAGAATGACCACCAACGAGCCAAAAGCTCTGAATATTTTGCAGAGTAACCATCAAGCAGCCCGAATTTCTGAATATTTTCGGCAAGCAGTTGAAAGCTCTGAATATTTTCAAGATGATCATCTAGCAGCCCAAATTCCTGAATATTTTTTAGATTAACCATGAAGCAGCCAACGTTCTGAATAACCATGAAGCAGCCCAAAATATAAAATATGTTCAGCCAAAAATTCTGAATATTTTCAAAAATAACCATGAAGCAGCCCAAAATTCTGAATATTTTCTAGAACGACCATAAAGCAGCCAATTTTTTTTAATATTGTCAGAATGACCACAAGTCAACAATTATGAATATTTTCAGATAACCATGAAGCAACTAACTTTTCTGAATATTTTCAAATTGATCTGCACATTTTTAGGTAACCATGAAGCAACCTAAAATTCTGAATATTTTCAAGAATGACCATTAAGCAGCCAAAATTAAAAATGTTCACAGAGTAGTCCTACAACAAGTGCATCAATCCTGAGTCCTGAATATATTAATTGTCCACTATCTGTATTCGACAGACTGTAAAAGAATACCTTTGAAATAATACTGATATGCACAGTAACTTCATAAAGAGATTTTATGTATTATACATACACTTTTTTTTATACAGAAATTTTTATCAAAAATCACAAATCATCACAGTGAATTAATTAAAACTTAACACTTTACCAAAAAAAAAAAAAAATTGCGAGTCACAATTTCATTTTTTTGAAAACAAACTTTAACATTTTACCTTGAAGTTCATAATGTTAATTTTCCAGACACAATTTTTATAACACTAGACAACTATATTGAATATTACTAGGTTAGTCTTATATATACTTATAAAAATCTAAGATCAATAGGCATGAATCAACTTTCTACATTACTTATTTTCAACCGTTGAATGACTGTCTTTGTTATGCAAACAGAGTAATGCTTTTAATGGGAAACACAGCCGTCATTGCAGACAAATCAAATATTTTTACATGTTTTTGTATGGGCTGCCATAAAATTCTAATATGCTCTGCTTTCAATTATGAATTAGTTTTAAAGACGGGTTCCATTATTTTCATTTATGAAAAAGAAAATGCTAATACATGTACTTATATGAATATGAAAGTAGAGGTGTTCTAATGACTTAAAATTACCAGTTTGTCTCACATGTCCATAATTAATTCATAATTAGCTAAATTAGAAGAGAATTATCAGCAGAATTCTAATGAGTGACAGATGAAGAAAGGTCAAAAAGTGTTTTTTTTTCATCCAGACTAAACAGGACGTTTCTGGACATTTATGATCGGTTAAAACTCTTAATTAAATGGATTAAAGATGGGTTCCCTTATTTTCATTTATGAAAATGGAAATTCTAATACTTATATGAATAAATAGTAGAGGTGTTCTAATGACTTGGAAAAATACCAGTTTGTCTCATAAGGAAACCCATCTTTAACAATTTCGGTAAAATTCTGCATTTTTTTTTAAAAATTCTCACATTTTGCTAATATTTTTTTAATATGCAACCATTAACGACAACTAATGTATTAACAGACTATGAAATTTTCATTAGAGGAAAAACACATTTGTGGCGTATTATTGTGTTATAAATGTGTGGAATTGAACACTTAAGTGTTATAGTGTTACAAAATGAACCCTTAACTCAAAATCATAGTAATTGGAAGCATTTGTCATTATAAATGTCAATTGGAGAAGCCTGATTTTGGTCGCTTGGTATGAATATTATGCGGCTTGTGAGTTGGCCGGTAGTGTTGAAAGGATTAATGCAGGGGATTTCAACACAGTGGTGGCGCCAGTCTTCCGAAGCTGGGGATGCAAATAGGGGGCAGACTGACTCAATGGGAGGGACAACTTCTGAGGCTGAATTCAAATTTTGGCTACTCTTTGGTGGTGTCTTAGTCGCAAGCCTCGCAAAGAGCGTCTTAGAGGGTTCTCTCAAGATTTTGTGCACTCTGATACATATTTTGGAGAAAAAAGGTAGACATTTAGATTTGTTGAAAATAAATAAAATTGTTGAAAGTGTTGAAAGTGGCCACTGGTTTAGAAGACAGACACTTTTCGGACTTTTGAATGTATTGCCCGTATTTCAAAACTGGCTTTCGTATTTCAGACTTTTCAGGTGAGCTCGACTGGCGATTCAAAGAATCTCAACAGATCTGTCACAGTCTTATAGAAATTGAACAACAGCTTACAATTGTGATCAATTCGATAATCGCAAGGTCCAATTTCTTGCTAGAAACTGAAGCAATAAGTAGGTTTTCATTCGTTTAGTGTGCCCAGATTCTCCCAGATCTCCCATGTCAGTTGCTTTCTATTGCAGGTATACTGACAAAGAGTTGTGGGCATGGCGTTTTTTCAAAAAGGGAATTAAAAGTCCTACATTTTTCTCAAAATAAATTGTATTGTGTTCATACGTAAAACATCACATTCGTTTTACAAAATATACTTCATTCAATTCAAGATAATATCATACAATACACAAAATATTATTGAAGAAGCATTAAAGCTGAAAATTGCGCATCAGACAGAAAGATGATAAAAGCTCAATAGAGGTGTTATTAATGTTTACAGTTGATGGATTAACTTAACGACACCACAAAGAACAGTGTAAAACATATGAATATACATGTATTGCAAACATAACTTCAAGGAATAGTAGAGAGTTTCTTTAACTTGTTTGGGTGTATCTTGGACACCGCTACCATAAGTTTTCAATTTGTACCGTTCCAATTTTACAATCAGGAAAAAAAAAATAACTGTTTGGTGACGTCACTAATCGCGAAAGGCCTTACGTGATAAAGCATATTTAGCGATTAGTGTCGTCATCAAACACTTTGTTTAAGTGGAATTGTAGGAACCACAGACGTCTGATTGAAAAATGGAATAGTGAAAATTGATGCTACCAGTGTCCCCGATACACATAAGAGATGAAAAGATCAATGAAAATATACATAAAAACAAAAAATAATATCAACATAATTATTATAATCTCGAAAATAAATATCAATTTGGATAAAATTTGATTTTGCACTGGAACCACTAGAAAGTTTGATCTCCATTACACTTTCAGTCAGATTCTTTCTCCTGAGAGATTTTTGATTCATAAGAGATAGCTTGACAGACAAAGTGTCATACGCCCACTGGCAGCTGTGTGTAAATTCTAGGGGCTACATATTGTTGTGTTTTGAATAAATAAATGACGCCACCTATCATTATTTTAAATTTTGATAGGGCTCATCCTCAACTGATACATATCAACAATTCCACTAAATAACATGAAAAATAAAAACAATGCGAGTTATCGTAATTTCGAAAACCAAGGACAATAACGAATGAATCCAATATTTTGACATTTGGACATATCATATAGTTTCCTTCATTTTGTAGACAGTACGTTTTATACGCCAACATTATAATGTGGTCGTATATTGTCGTCGCCCTTGTCCGTCCGTCCGTCCGTCCGTCCAGAATTGACTTGTGAACGCAATAGAGACAACAGTTTTTTTTTACTAATTTGAATGAAATTTGGTGTGATCATTTATCAATGAGATCTTGGACAAGTTCGAATTTGACGATCTTTCGATGAACGTTTTTTGAGTTATTGCCCTTGACTTATGAAAAACGCGTGTTTTGAACACAACAAAGACTACAGTTTTCATCCGATTCAAATGAAATTTGGCATGATCATTTATAATAATGAGATCTTAGTTTAGATTTTTGATCAACGGAATTTGAGTTATTTGACCAAAATAATATTAATTGCGTTATAAATTTGTAAAAGAGGGTTGCTCCAAAGATTCATCATTAGGCAACCAAGGATCCAAATGATCTTCAAATTCTTCACTGACTGGTGAAACATGCGACTGAGCATTCTGGAACATAGAGAGTTGATCACTCTGAGTTGTGATGGACATGTCGAACTCGTTGTCTGGACTGCAGTTAACTGAATGCTGAAACAGGTCATGGTGTAGACTAGCGATTGGCATTTTAAAGTCATTGACTTTTTGAGGTTGAGTGTTCATGTTGTAGGTCGACATATCTAGATCATTTGGATTGAAATCTGAAAGTAGATAGCCGATTTCATCAATAAGAGTTTGGGATAGTGTTGTTTCTGGATTTATTCCCAATGTTTCTGGAATCAAACCGGTCGTTTCTGGAATCAAACCGGTCGTTTCTGGAATCAAACCGGTCGTTTCTGGAATCAAACCGGTCGTTTCTGAAATCAAACCGGTAGTGTCTGTATTCAAAACTGGTCTGGCTGGACTGGGGTCGGATTTTTCTAGATTCAAATATAATTCTGTTGGATCTGATATATCTGTAAAAACCATCGTTGATGTGGCGATCGGATTCGATTCTTGGTGGTCTTGGATGTGAATAGATATCAAGGAACATCCCGACTCAAGATGTTTATCCATCATTTCTTTCAGTTTGTCCACTTCTGTTGAAAGCTCTCCTATTTGACATTGTAACTCTGCATTTGCTCTGATAAGGTCCAAACGTTCCTGCAACGGAAAGTAAATACCTATTAAGAACATGTCTGTCCAACCCAAACGTCCTTTCACGCTCAGACAAGACAAAATATGTTCTAACATAGGGCCCACTTGATTTTATTTGCTTATTTATATTTTTACCTATACGTAAACATATTGATTACAATAATTACATGACATTCCTTAAAGTTATAAATTACATATAGGTAAAATAATCCGGAAATGTAATCGAAACTACATGTTGACTCTGAGATTGCATTGGTTTATTAAGCCATGAAACTAATCGATTTTGTTAATGCGATCAAATTTTTCACTTATAAATCTTTCTGCTGGATCAGTGGTCAGATCATCTTCACAATGTCAAGCTATTACTAACTTCGCCTTATACCTTGACTGCAATAGAGACCGTTCTTGTATCACAGAAGTTTGTAATGTTCATAGTTGTTCTGCCGTGAATGTACAATCTAATGAAATCGCTGAAGGTGGCTATGGCAGTCAAGGTGGTATTAGAGGAAGTTCGTAATAGATTGACATGTGTGAAGATGGGGTAAGGTTAACGTGCAACATTGATTATTCAACTGTTGTTAAAAATTCTGAGACAACAAGAATGTGTCATTACTTATCTGATAATACATAAATATAATATATGAAATAGAAATGGTATATCCATAACAATTGTGTGCTTCTTCATAAATATATAGTTATAAAAACAATTATAGTCGAAGTTCTAAAAGAATTAAAATCAAATGTGTCTCTTTATTGTAGTCTACTTGCCTAATGTTTGCATAAAAGTGAGATGTAAAAAATAAAAAAATTGTATTACCTGTTGATTAGCGTCCAAAATATTCTTCTTTTTATTTCTGAATTTAGTTGCTGCTTTCCTGTTCTGCGCTTTTCTTTTCTCTCTCTTTTCAATTTCTTCTGGAGTGAGCTGAAAAATAAAAAATATACGATGACTAGTAGCAGACCTAACTCTGTATTCATAAGTCCATGTTAAAGGCGTCATGTTGAGTCTTGAAATGATGTAAATAGTCTTCAGAAGTGCTAGAAATGTACGAAAATCGTATAATTCTTTCAAAAATACTTCAAACTATGCATTTTGCTCACTGTTTTTATATCTGTCTTTACTATATCATAGAATACCTTAAAATAACGAGTCGTCAATTTAACATTCAAACGTGTATAATTATGGACATTATTCGACGGTGAGCTGTAAAGACTATTACTAATTGGCTAAAAAAATCCCGTTTCTGAGACTAAAATATAATGAATTAAATCTGGAGACTGTCATGGGAGTAGTAAGCGAGACAGAGCATGCATGTAGGGTAAGAATGGAATATATCCTAGAATAATTAAAAATGCGGTGACTTATTTCAGTTTTGTTGGCAATTTACCACATTAAAACATTATTAATGGCATGATTTCAAAGTCAAGGTTGTTTCCCCAGTAAAAAGTTAAGGCTTACCACATGTTTTATTTGTTTGACTGGACGAGTATCTTCCTCACCAAGATCTTTTCGTTTGGTTAAAATCTTTTGGCGAAGTATTTCCTTTTGACTTGTTGTACGATCACCTTCGTCTTTGGGATCCATTCCTAAAAAAGTAAATTTAAAACTGCTTAATTTAAGTTTAGAATCAAGATATCCGGATTTTATCTTCCTTGGAGGTGAATTGCACTTACTTCGTGCCTAGTCATCCACATACCACAGTGTCTGTTCCTGTATACAAGCTGTTACCAGGTTTATCGGTGTTGTGGCTTTGATCAGTTACAGACTGCGCATGTTAAAGATTCTTGAACGGTTGAAAATCGTTAAAGAGGAGGCTAATGCCACTGTCCTGGCAATTTCACTTATCGCACATTGTATATGGCGTTGACCGTCTTCATTAGTCCAAAAATGATGCAGAAACGGGGGACTTGGGAGTTAAAATCAAACACAGAATAAATCAGATATCATTTTAGCCGGACGTATGATATGTAATCTAAACTTCTTATCAAATCATATGGGGGCCACTTGATTTTCCACGAAGCGTGATATCTGGGAATAAATAAGTGGGTTTTTATTCGACACAACCGCAACCACGAAATATCGCAGACCGCAGCAAAATGGCAAAGTTCAATCATTTTACACACATAAAGAAGAATTTACATTCCAATGAATAATACATAAATAGTGTGAATTTACTAGAAATCTTAACATTAATTGATAACAATAATTATTCAACCAAACACAAAATTACTCACACATGCACAACACAGCGCAAATACGTTGAAATTAAAATGAAGTGTATATTTTACAATATATATTTTTAGAGTGAATTCTATCAATAAAAGCCAAATTGCCTTGATAAATGGCATGACTCATATCTAAACCGACTGGAAATAATTCATACCTTCATTCCGATTCTTTTCGTTCAAAAATAGGCTGATAAATAGATAATCCATAAGTATATCATGGAAGACGTTTGGTTTATGTCAATCTTTGTGGCACTGTAAACTAAAAAATCAAACTCGAACGGAAACATTTTGAATATTTCAATTAAATATTTATCAGCGACAAATCACAACTCAAAATATCTCCTTAATATTTCCTTATGCAGAATATTCAATGTTATGTGGTAATTTCCGCAAGTCATTGCATCAGTTTTTTTCTAGGTCAAATCAAATTAATAATAAATATTGGCTGAATTAGTTCAATAAATTCATTTTTCTACGCCCTCGTCAAATGTAGGGCGTATATTTGCGTCACTCATACCCGTCGATTCGTCTGTTGGTGAGCAATTATTATTTGTCGGGTGTAAAGCGGTTAAAAGCAAAGATTCTATTTTTATCAACCGCTCGGTCCTAATTTTGTCGGACCAAAACCAAACCCTGAATTACAAAACACTCTAAAGCCGCGAAAAGACGAGGTACAGTGTCCAGTGCGGTGTATGGTGTGGAATGATAGCTACAAAAATAGAAGAAGTGAACACACGAGGTACGGATCCGGACACGATGCGGACACGATTCGTTTTTTCTATTTTCTACTGTATCGATAATCCCGCGCCGTACACATCGTCTATACGCACCTGTAGGCGTACGGGCTTTTTAACGAACCCTTTGACTATCAAAAACGTCAAATTGTCTTAAAGCAAGGGAAAACATTTATTTGGAAACTATAAAAATGGCAAGATATATTATTATAAAGAGAATGTGTTGCACCGGGTGACCTCCTGATAGAATTCCACTTGATCGTTGGACTCTCGTCGTGTATCAAATAATTACTTGTACAATAATGTTATTTTCCCCCTTAAAAAGTTTCATTAAAAAACGCAAAATATTTAAATGGTTATACGAGTTAACTGCGATTTTCGGTCGTCTGTGCGCCTCAGTTATCGAGCGATTGATAAGATTCCTCATGACACGGCAATCATGTATAGCCGTCGCGTGAAGTCTTGTTGCTAATAATTAATCATCACCACCACCAGTAGGGTCGACAGATACCTATCTTTAGTTCTTACGTTAATTCCTGGTGCAAATCTATAACAAAAGCCAACCTGCTATGAACTTATGACAATCCGTTTTCAAAAGCATTGGAGTAAGCTATATATAACGGGCTTTAAACCGTTTTGGACTTTTGCCAATATTTTTCGTATAAATGTATGCGGAAATAAAATTGTAAAATTATCTATCAAAATTAAATAAGCTTTTATAATAAAAAAGGGTAAGCCATCTGAGTTGCTTGTGCTATTAAAATCAATTTCAAAATCGAACCACCTCAGAAGTGTGCAGGGGAGCCACGGAGGCTCAATGAGAAATATTTTATTTGACTGAAATTTCACTTTCAAAATGACTTTAAGTTAAAAAAAAATGTTTAGACGTTAAAATTCATTTTACAGAGGGAAAATTTTCTTTTCAGCCAAAATTTGAGAGATTGTTAGTTGAAATTTGTTGGAAGGAATTTTCTCTATATTTGATTCAACAAAATTTAACAGGTGTGGTTCGTGGGCTGATATAATCTTAAAAAAACTCAAACTAGAAATTTTATTTTCTTTTTTTTATATATTGTGTCTTTTCGATATATGTCTCAAGAAATTCGATTTGCCATTTTAACAAATTCAAGCTCGGATAATTCTGAACACATGTATCTGAAGACGCAAATTTTAGGTATTACCGATTAGCTTAGTTGAAAAATCCCCGTTTCGGAGACTAAGGTACGAGTGGTGAAAAGAATAGCGAACGTGTTCCTTTAATATTCACAAACAAGATCATCAGTTATATTAATACGCAGATATTCCACTCACTTAAAAAACCCTCAGTATAAATAGGTCTATAGTACGCCCGTCCGAGCTATTTCAAAAGGACCGTAACTCACTGAAACGAAACCAACGAAGGCGTAAAACATAACAGATATAGGGACTTTTATATCAATGACAGAACAGTGGCGTTTCTAGGAAACATTAGTTTGAAGGGGCCGAGCAGGGGCTAAAAACTTTTCAATGGCCAGGTTATTCTTTCACTATGTGAATTGTAAAAACAATTTGAAAGTGGGGTGAGGGGGCCAAGGCAGTAAAAAAGCCACACTGTGTCATAATATACTACGTTTATGACATCGGTAAACAATTTTCTAAGAAGAGTACGTGACGCCTGATTTTGTTCATTTTAAATCTTTTTCTATTCTGATACATGTAAATGAGAGTATAGTTCTTGCTTCACGATCTAGAAACGCCCTTTTCATTTTCTTTAACGCAATCAAATTTTCTTTTCAAACAAATTTTGAGACATTCATATATATTAAAAATTATTCACCAACAAGATCATCAGATTGAATAGTTTCACATTTGGTTGCTAAACCTACACCCGCGTCATGTTGACCAGTTGGGATATTAAAACGCAGATATTCCATTTACTTAAAAAATCCTCGCAAGATAGTATAAAATAGGTCTATAGTAGCCCTACGCATGTCCCAGCTATTTAAGGAAAGGACAATAACTTAAGGAAACGAAACCAACGAGGGCGTAAAACATGACAGATTAAAGGACTTTTATATCAATGTCGAAATATACTTGACGTATAGAACTGCAAACAATTTTCGAAGAAGGGTACGTACATCACTTGCTTTATGATCAAGACACACCCTTTCCATTTCGCTTTAACGGAATCAAGTTTAGGTCACCTGAATTTATGATATTGGTGTTTATAACAATAAATAACATAACGGAAAAATTTCTTTTCCTTCAACTAAAATACCAATTGTTTCGTAACGTCATGTATATTATAAACAAAATTTCGGTACCTTAGCTCATTAAATGAAACCCTTAGCATCACATTCATTAGGGTTAAATATTAGATAGTTCCACATCATTCACCCTATTATTACATACATTACGTCGCTAAATCTGCACTCGGATCACGTTGGCCAGTTGGTATATTATGTAATTTTTTTCTTATGATATTTTGAACTGTTACAAAAACACTCGTTTCAAAGTGAAATAAGAGCAAAAACCTTGCGTAACTAAGTTTGCTATTGGGTTTGTTAATTTTAGTGAGTCGACGTCCCTATTTAGTCAAATATCTGGTTAATTTATTCGGCTAAATACAATGCCAATGACAATAACATACTTGTGCTTTTACAAAGTGTGAACTGATGTATGCATATCATATAAGATAACGAACTAATCTTTGGCTTACCTGATTTATTTTGATTGAAGAGTTTTGATCAAATATCCTTAATTCGCCGTCTGATAGCTATCAAATTAAGATCGGTAATAGACCTAACTGTCGTCTGCTCACGTAATACAACGCACGCGACGAGACAAGGCCCCGCCTACTGTTACGTTATAGTAGTATATCAGAGGACCTCGATCATGACTAATATAAGCATTTTACACCTTTTGCTACATAAATTTGACTTCACGATGAAATATGTGCCAGACTTGCAAGTTATCGATTAAATTTTTATAATTTTTACGCAGTTATACACCATTGAGCCAGTGCAATGGTTGTAGGATTTGATTGACAGATAGATGTGAGGAGATTTTCTATTTTTAGAAAGGGACTTTCCTTTAATTTCAACGATTTGGAGACCTGTACAAACATGTTCATTTTGATACCTTTTTATAAAGAGCCCCGGGCAAGAGATCTACATCTATTTTATTAAAGAAACTCTCTGACACAAATACATCACAAGTGTTAAAGAAAATTACTAACAAAACAAGTTCAATCTTGACTCGAGACTGCACGGCAGATGGCATTAGGAAATATAATCATTAAGTACAGAACGGTTAAAACAAATTCTGAACATATCACATTTAAAATTCTTTGTTAAAATTTCACCAGGAAATAATAATTTGATCTCAAACATGCCCAGACAAGTAATTCATGGTGAAGAAAAGCTGGTCTCTTTTTTGGCGTTATGCCATGGCATTATGCTAAACACTTACGTGACTTGGTTATACGTTTCCCAATTACCTTTCTAACCTTTCCTATAAAAAAGGACTGTTGAACTCTATTTTCTCGAATTGGCACCTTTGGTCAAGTTCGTTGGATATGTAATGAATATTTCTTTTGACAAAATCCCCTTCGACACCCCCCCCCCCCCTTTTTTTTTTAGTTCAAGTGGTGTTAAGAATGTTTTGATTGAAATGTATTTTAAATAAAAAATTAAGTGATATCGAAATTCGATTTTCTTATCCTGAGCATGCTTGACTGACCTGACTCGAACCAATGATAATGATAAATAGAGGATGTCTTTTTTATTCGGACTTATACCTAAAATTGTCTTTGTGGCCATCTATACCACATTTGCAATAAAATATGTCTAACACAGATTTCTATTTGTTCGAAACCATCTTGACCCAGGTAAGAGGGACTGACATGGAAAAGCGTCGAGATGTTCGAATTGGACAATAAACAGAGGTCTCGCGTGTTACAGACTGTTCACGTTAAAGATCCCTAGCAGGCTAATGCCGCTGTCCTGATAAAATTTCTCCCATTGCACCCCACATGGTTCAGAAATGTAGGACGTAAAACTCTATTCATTTCATTTGGAAATTTGGAATATAATGTTAATTTATTGAACAATGTAGGCATTATAGTCGTAAAAGTAAACTTGGCAGAGATCATATATCTTTTTAAAATAAAAGTTCAAGTCCGGCCTTGAAGGATGACACAAGCATGATTGTTCATTTATGAGAAGTAAAAACCGAAATTTCACAGATTGATATAACTACCGGATACTGGTTTGTGTGTAGCGACGACAAGATACACTCACATTTCCGTATATTAATGAATTAAACACTACAAGTATTCAACCATACCAGCAAAACTATTCCGTCTATCACAAATCTAGTCTACATGAAGACTGGCAAAATCGGGAGTAAAGGTGGTATAGTAGTGGACTCCCAAAGAGAAGTTCCACCAGGTGTTTCGAAAGGAGTAAGTATGGCCTGCTTCGAAACACACCACTACTATAATGGTCAACATCATGGGATACAACCAGATCAATTCATGCCTGACCAAACAAAATCAGTCAAAATGCAAGAAGCAGATTTATTGTAATCTTCAAGGAGTTTTCCATAACGACCATAAAACATTTTACATGAATTGGGCGTGAGTTGGTTTGTCAAGTAACCCTGTTTCAGCAGTTTGTGGCGTTATTTAAAATGTTTGCTATATACACGTATTATATGTAGCATTACTAAATTTGTATTAAAAACAAGTGGTTTCATACAACGTATTTGATATAAAATGAAGTGACTTTAGGTACCTTGAAAGCAGTCTGGTTATAGATTCAATCTTCACATGAACTGGCTTACTTTTTAATCTTTCGTTTAAAAAGATAATGCTAGAAAGGAAGTTATAGTGCAAGCACCTCTCTATCTATTTTTTTTTCTGCCAATTTTTATGCATCGAAATTGAACTTTTTTAGTTCGGATATTCATGTATACCATGGAATACAGAATGTGGCAAAAAATATGATATTCAACGGACGGTATTCGATGGGCGGGGCCAAAGACTGACATCGTTTAACGCATGCGCCTTATTCTTTAGTAAAGCTCAAGATGGCGTTTGCTAGGTTTGCATCTGTGAAATGTGGAAGACAAATTAAAAGCGAACGTTATAAAAATACAGATTAAAAAATATCTACCAATAAGCTTTGGCCGTTTATATCTTGAAAAACAGTATTTTCTTTACTAGTCCTATATCTATTAGTAGGTTGAGTCAGTTCAGATTGCTTTCTCTATTCTGGGGTTGTTGAAGAACTCTTCGTAAAGATAGGCTATCTTGAGATTCTTGAAAAAAAAACCGTATCCACTTAGGCCTAGCCATAGGATAACTTCTATATAACCTTTCTTGTATTGCAAAATCTTCAAGATTGGGGTCGACTGGCGATTTTAAATATCCCGTCGGATCCGTCAAGACTCACCGGAGCCTTTTTGTAACTGAAAAAATCGTAGTTGTCGCCACTAACTCCAAACAGCTCTATTTTTATTTCTGACAATTTTATTGAACTGATCGATCTAAATCGTCGACAATCCAGTTGGTGGCAATAACCAGTCAATTTCTCGATAGAAACATTTGGTTCTGAATTCTGACGACTGATCCGTCAAGATGTTTGAATTGTCAGACGATCTGACGATCTGGTCAAGTCATTATTCAATCATTTCCATGTTTTACTGAATAAGAAATTAACTTACATCAACTTGTGGCTTAATATTACCCTTATACCCTTATATACCCTAATATACCCTAATTGTAATATCGCAAAGTTTTGTTTACGAACAATACTATTTCCTTTCGACACTTGAAGTCATCAAGAAGTTGTAATATTTACTGTCGAATTCTGACAAACCACTTAAAATAGCGGATGCGAAGAAAATATTATCTGAACATATTATCTAATAATATTCACCTCTTTAAGAACACGCAACATTAATAACTGAATGAATTTATTATGTATCATACTATACAAATTTTATTTATCATCAATCACCAAATCTTCAATTGACATTCATTTAAATTCATTTCCATGATAGTTTACATTACACAATAATAATTTGTATCCTCGTTTTATTTACTTTGTAATATTCTATATTAGTGACACTGTACACTCTGTGATATTTCATTTACATGGTAATTACATAACACAATATTTTCTTTTTTAATGATAATTTACATTATACAATATGTCCTTTTAAAGGTAATTTACATTATACTATATTGTCTTTTTAGGATAATTTATATCATACAATATTTTCTTTACAATATTTTCTTTTAATCATAATTTACATTAGACAATATGTCCTTTTAATCATAATTTACATTAGACAATATGTCCTTTTAATCATAATTAACATTATACAATATGTCCTTTTAATCATAATCAACATTATGCAATATGTCCTTTTAATGGTAATTTACATTATAAAATATTTTCTTTTAATGATAATTTCCAAATACAATACAGTGTACTCTGTGATATCCGACATCTGAGTATTATATAGTCTATATATCATTTTGATGATAGTATGATTATACAATATTTATTTTGAAAAAGTAAATACAATATTTTATTTTCATGATAGTATACATTTATGAATTTTACACTGTGTTTTAGTTTCTTGATTGTATTCTACAATATTTATTTAAAAAAAAGTATAGCATGTTTTAATTTCATGATATCTTACATTATACAATACATGTATTTATTTCTATAAATTTATACAGAATCTCATTTTCATGATTGTATAAAAATATACAATATTTATTTTGAAAATTAAATATAATATTCTATTTTCATGATAGCATACAAATATGCAATATTTATATTAAAAAATTTATGTATTTATGTGAACTTATACAATATTTCAGTTACATGATAGTATTAATTATACAAAATTTATTTATATAAATTGATGTAATATTTCAATTTCGTGAAAGTTTGCATAATATAAATTTTATGAATTTATAAAATATGTTATTTTCATGATAGTACATGTATACACTATACAATATTCATTCATATGAATTTATACAAAATTTTATTTCCATGATAAAATACACTATACAATATTTCCTTCGCATGAATTTATACAATAGTTTTAGTTCGTGATAGTTTGCAATTTATCTATAAGAACTTATACAATATTTTATTTACGTGACATTTTTTTTTACATAATTCTACATTTTATTTTCATAGTATTTGTACATTATTCAATACATTTTCTCTAAGGTATTAACCTTATAAAATTTTCATTTCCAGGTTTGATTTATTTGGATTTCCAATTTAGTATTGTTCATCATGGATATATTCAATTTCAATTTTTAATATATACAATATTTAATTTCCATATTAGTCTATATTATACAATATTTTATTTTAATTGTGTAGTTTACATTATACAATATTTTATTTCCATGGTATTTTACATTATACATAAATTTTATTTTTATGATTAGAAATGTACAATAATGAAATATTTTCACTGTTAAAATAGTGCTCAATACATCAAGTGTAGAGAGATATAGAAATAAAATTCTATTTCTATTTTTATACAGAATATAATTATAGTATAATATTTCTTCGCTTATTTTTCTAACCACACTATACAATATCAAAATTTATTAAATTTGCTCCAAGATGTTACAAACATGTTACAGTTAACATAAGTCAGATTTTTATAACAGATTTGTCAATTTAATTACTAATTCATTTCCACGTATATTAGACCAGTGACAGTGAATCATGACCTTTGAACTAGAGTTTAAGGTCACTTTAGTGATTCATGACTAAGGTATACTCAGACATGTATTGTTTGTCATTGATGTGTTTGCAGACAACCTTTATACAGGCCTGTAGCCAGCCAAGTACTTCTGGGGGTGGGGGCAAACGTCGAATCATGGGGAGCAGTTAAGGTACCCCCACATGACGATGGACTGAACAGTTTGTAGGGTGACTAAGACAGAAGAAACATAGTTTATTGATCAGGCGCAATTATTAACATAATACACGACTTTCATTGTTGTGGAATTTCTATCAAGCTGTACGGATTTGTTAAATCTAACATAATAAATAACATAGAAATTCTTGATAATTAGATTCCGTTCAGGTATTCTTAGAATATCTATAACTTCTCCTTCTGTTTAAAAAGTGGATTTTTCTTGCACAGCATATACATAATTCTTCTTCCAATTTTACCTTGAAAACTATTTCTCAACCAGTTTTCCTGATGATTGATATTTCCTCCGAAACGTGTGCTATAAGCATCGGTCCCTTTTCAACCTAAGGACGTTTCAGTTGAATCTCGTGTAACATAGAAAAATTACATTAACATCTATAGCTGAATAGATGACTAAGAAAAAGTTATTGGTCAGATCGGAAGTAAGCAATCAAACGATTCGTTCAACCGTAGATAAAATCAATATACTTTAATCTTAATTGTTGACACGCGAAAAAAATAAAATGGACACGAGATTTACTTGATGCCTACAATAACTATTAAAGGGAAAGCTTCGTCATCCAATCGTACCTTAGTCTCAGAAACGGGTATTTTTTTTAGCTAAGCTAATCGATAATAGTGTTCACGGCTCGAAATGTGTCCAGAATTATCCGCGTTTAATGTTAAAATGACGAGTCGTCGTATCTTAAGACTCTGCCATATATACAAAATTCGTATATAGAAATATGAAGTGGAATTACTAATTTGTGTATTTTTTTTGAATAAATTATGCGATATTTGTACATTTCTAGTACTAAAGACTATTTACATATTATATTCAAGACCCAAATCAACCACGAAAAAGGCGAATCTATCCCTTTAAAGCACTACCATAACTCACCAAGTAATGAATCTAAAACAAATTCATAAGCAATGAAAGCTAGAAATGAATGAATTTAAAATCAAAAGTGTTGAGAAAATGGAAGGAAATCGTCAAATTTAATGTATTCGGTCATACTACGTGTATAAGTCTGAACTATACGATTGATGAATTCGTATTTTCTAGATATAAATTGAGGTCGTTAATATATATATATATATATATACATAACATAAACTATTATTTGTAAAGAAACGGAATTTATCAGTCATGTATGGCAAGTTTGATAAAGAAAGATTAGATCAGATTCAAGAATATTATCATCTCTCTTTCGAGCGTCAGATTTTAATATTAAATTACACATATATTATATGCACATCATTCAAAAGAAAGAAATTAATTAAATTGAGAAATACCTTGTATTCTGTTAACTCAAATTTTTATTTAAGAAAATATCACTGGAAAAATAAGAAAATTTAAGGATAAAACATCAGACAAATTTGACTAAAAAATAAGAAAATTTAAGTATGAGACATTAGACAAATTTGACTAAAAATAAGAAAATTTAAGGATGATACTAGACAAATTTGACTAAAAATTAAGAAAATTTAAGGATGATACATTAAACAAATGAAGATGTTCTAACATTGATTTCTAAAAGAGATTTTTGTGCCTTTGTTTGGAAACTGAACTATTAAGTGAGAATTTGCTGAATTCAAGTGCACTTGTCTTATTTCCGATGGTGACGATATGGTATTTGGTTAAGTCATTAGAAATTAGCCCTGATTAGAAAAGAGATGTTTATTTTGGGTGTCTACCTGAACACTTAAAGCGATAGATAAGGGGTGATCTCCCGTGGGCAATATTTTATTGTTATCTAGAGCTCATAATTTGATTCGTTTTGTGATGGTTTGATTGATGATCGTTGACTTAATGACATTATTGACAATATTATAACGACTAATGAGAAGCTAAAAAACATATATACTGAAAATATAAGTCTGCCCGTATAAGAAAATGGAAAATATATTGTTATTATGTATTTAAAAATTATGAAGGCTATACTCAAACTAGGAGTTGTCCGTATGATACAATGGAATTTTGTTTTAGTGTCAGTATAGTAATCCATATGAAATTTAGAGTGTATTAAGTGTTAAACTAAATGCAAATTAATGGTCAAAATATATCATTAAAGGCCAGCAAAAAGATGCAGTCGAGAATTTGGACTTTTCTTTATAACAAAATCTAATGAAATATTTTTTGCTGATTTTGGAGTATACTTAATCAAAAATTGGATTTCAATTGTAAATTTTTTTTGCTGAAATCACGTCCCGTGAGAATGCCACAGTTGGCAAACTTCAAATTTCACGAACTTAACGAACTTATATTTTACAATTGATATCTATCTTGTTATAAGGACATAATATTTAATTTCTCTGTATACACTTATAAAGAATGTAAATATATTTACTATTTATATAGTCAGTAAATCTTCTATAAGTGTTAACTGAAATACAATATAGATATCAATTGTAAAATATATTTTTAAAGATTCGGTAAATCATCTATAAGTGTATATTGAAACACAATATAGATATCAATTGTAAAATATATTTTTAGGGTTAGTGAATCATACTGGAATATCAAATATGTCCTTGAAAATAGATATCAAATGCAAAATATATTTTGAAGAGCCTGTCAAGTCATGGATATAAATACATGAAAAATATACTTTTTAGAGAGTTAGTATAAAACAGTTAAAAATAGAAATATTTGTTTGACGAAAAGATTTGATTAATCGCTACGATTATCGAAAGAAAGGTTATAAACCACATAAATATTGATCCATGTTGGTAAATTGAAATAATTGTTTAAAATAAAACACCACGAGCCTTATCAAATCAAATATGTTAAAGTTTAATCTCTTAACACAAATTACATGTGTTGCAGCATTGATAATAATGTGTGAAATTGATTATGTCATTAAACCCATGTAATAGTCTTCAATTACAAAAGATGATCACTGAATGCATTTCTTCAGAATTCATCGTTCGTACGTAATTGTGAAGATTTTATTGTATGGATGTCCACTGAATGCCTCGAGCGTTATAATATTATGTAAGCAATTACAACAAAAGTGGCCATAAACTTTGCCTCACCTTAATTCCCCTTTGAAAGGAAGTGGTAAGTTAGGCCTTGGGTTAATACAAACATTATTTATTTAATGTAATTGTCTCATATAAGATTGAAGACCACTAGCTGTGTGTCTATATTACAAGTGACATAATGGTAGTTAATCAGGGGTCGATTACTAGACGTTATCTATTAATGATCTAAACTGATGATAACACGAACTTGTTACTTAGAAATCAATGTATCTCTACCAGTCAATATCAGATGAATAAAATTTTTAGATGAATGAAGCCGCATACAAACTACTAAAATCCATTGATATCAATAGGCAAACTTGCATTTTTTTTTATAAAAAGTATATCACTGCCGCACATATCTCATTTCTTTAATAAAAAGATATATAATATAAGAGTAGAGTACAAGCTTCAAATTAAAGGGCAGACACATTTTTAGCTGATGAAAAAGTTCTCGAATTAAAATAAAACTAATACTATACCAAAATCTAGTGAAATATGTTTCTTACATTGTCTAAAAATTTAACTGAAAATATCTTGCTGTTAATTTCTAGAACGCCAAAACTAATATACAGAGTAATGTGTCCTTCTTATTCCGAGAGTTTGATTAAAATAGAGATTCTCAGTTTTACACACTGCACCTTTAACTATGCTCTTTTCTTATCAGATTATCATATCAATATTCGGGGAAACATGATATACATCGACACAATCACTAAAAATAAGTAGTGAGTTTCCTGCGAAGTGGATAGTTCAGTATCAAAATGTTGTTCTCTCTTTTCCTCTTTATTCTGTATTGTGTGGGTGTATCATGTCATCTGACGATCTGTACTCAAATAAATTCCTGTTCGTGTATCACAAATTCAAATGAAACCATCGACTTATCTCCCTTAGCATTATCAGGAGGTGATGCAAGGTGAGTACGATATTATCATTATACAGTTCCTGCTTATGAATCCAATCCCGCCCCCAACAGGAAAAGAACGTTTTTGTTATGTTTATATGGATCATAACCTCTCCAACCACTGTCTCCATGTGAAACAATCTTACCCGCCTTACTACATATACCAGAGTTGAGGAAATTGCTTACTTTTTTCTAGTCCGACACATCTGCCTCTATTCCAGCCTCGGGTGGATATTTTGACAATTGTCGGATGGAGTACAGTCAGAAAAATAGGCCGCAGATGCATTTTTATAACATAACGCTAAATTTTCTTTAAAACTTTCGTTTTATTAGTATCACGTCTTTGAACTTTTGGCTGCGCACACAGTTTTAAATGATTCGAGATCAGTTTCGTTAAAAAAACTTTGACTTAACCGGAGACGTACATAAACGGTATACGAAGAAAATGATGGTATGAATATGTATCTGGGTTTTGTAGAGGTATCTAAATAGGTTGAGAACCCTCGCACCTGTGCAGATTAGGAAAGCGCCCATTTAACAGGGCCTATTTTTTCTGTCTCTTCATCAGCTTTCAGAGGCTGGAATAGAGACATCATATGTTTCGGTCTCACTTTCATCCAAATGATCTTTATTTCGACTTTTCTTGAAAGGCAATGAAATGCAATTATGCTTGATGAGCCATTATTGAAAGAAAAACACATGACATGGCGTGGTGTTATATGTTTAAACAAACACAATAAATTCCACTACATCATTAAATCAATAATTTCATTACATTCATTTGATGGCTGCAAATGTCGACCACGAATTCTGACCTTGATTTGAAGGGACATAAGGTCTCAAGTCAGCAAGTCCATGAATATATTTGTGGAAGTTATCCCCAAGTGATCCACTGTACAAACAGGAAATCTTGATCCATAAAATTGAGAAAACTGACACAACTACTACAATCTACACGAACCCGATAAAAAACAGAAAGAAACCAAACACAGCAAGAATATGAAAAACAGGATTGGAAAGGGAGGTGTTAATTATAGTTATCCAAGATATCAACTTCAATGCTTAAAATCTTATAGAACTATAGAAATTTGCCCTTATTAAAAGAAATTATAAAAATTTTCAATTGTGGCTGTCTTATGTAATATATATATATATATATATATATATATATATATATAAAAAGAACGTGAAATTTTTTTCGTTTTGTTCTTGTCAGTTCTTGAGCTTTCGTAACTAAGTACATGTACAGGATAGTAAGCTGTTTTCCTGGTGGCAATGAGATTGTAATCTCATCAAGTTATTGTAAAGTAAGTTATAGTAAACAGTCTCCCTAGACTGAGGGTAGACATAGGGAACAGATTGACTCCATGGGGGGACAACTTGTACCCTTGTACCTACACTAGCGCCGTCACTAGTAAACAGTTATGGGTGTTTCTCAATGTAAAACCTTTAAATCCCTTTTTTCCTGTTGAACACTAAACAAAACATTGTAGGGGTTTCATGACATACTTATCTATCGTTTTTTTATTTTTCATGTTTTTACTGGTAGATTCAAAGACCAACAAGATAGCTCTGGATCATACTACTATTCATGGAATCCGTGTTATCCTTTCACAGAAGACCCAACTGCGTGTGCTGGTGTAATGGTAATTTCTCATAGGTTATTAATCGAGCATATCTCATCTTGTCTTTTAATTTGGTGGCACAGGACTTGCAAATAATGATGTTTACAGAAAAATATGACGAAATATCCAATCATTTATTACTTCCTCCTAGAATGGACATCAAAAAGTTAAAGCCTTTTTACAACTTTTTTTTTTCAAATGCGCCTATCTTTAGATGTTTCGATTTATTCTTTTAAGGGTTGTCAGACGGATATGACGAATTATTTTAATCTAGGAACGCCAGACAGTGCTAAATTTATCACTGATACATCCAAAGGTTTAATTCTTCAATATTCAGCCACAACTGATGCAGCACGGTAAATACTGTTGAAAATTAAATAATGCGTTATGGCCGAAGTTTCAAAAATAACATATTATTTATTGCTGTCTCATCTGTTAAATCCTTGTTTCAAATGTTATATTTGCAACATAATATATAATTTTGTTCACAAAATAACAAAAGAAAACCTGCCTGTTCAAGGCTCAATGCTTTCTAGTTTTGAGGATCTTTTTTCAGAATGGCTTCAAACCCCTCGTAGTTAAACGCATTCCTTTGTAGTTTTAAAGCAGACTACGTTTTAGAAAAGGGAGTATCAAGTGAACGTCATCCATTTGGGACTATATGGTCATTTGAAAGCTAAACCGTTGTCGACCGTTCTAGAAACGTATTGTCCTTGCGAACCGTTTTGAACAAAACACACAAAATAAATTGTTTTATGATGTTTCACTACTATTGTGTTAATCTGCTTATCCCTGGATACGATACACCGTATGTATTATTTACATTAATATTTTTAAAATTGTATTTAGAACTTTAGATGTTATACTGGTATGTGATGAAGATACCGAAGCGTCATTATCAGTAGCGGGAGAAAATCCACCCGGAAGTGCAACATATGTAAGATATACGATTATTTTTATACGTTCACAGATTACCATCGAAATTTGAGCCTGCAAATCCATGTTTGTTCAAAATTATCTGCGTTTGAAAGTTAAAATGACTACGCGTTAATTCAAGATACTCTGTGGTATATAGAAAAGACATATATAGAAATTGTGAGAAAAATTCCTAGTTTGAAGTATAGTTTTAAAGGTATTATATGATTGTCGTACATTTCTTGTGCTTCTGAAGACTATTTACATTATATTCAAGACTAAAATCAACCCCCAAAATGGCACATTCGTCCCTTTAATATGTATCAATTATCCCTTTGTTTGTTCATTGACATAGACTTTTCATGTTTCAGTGAAAAAAATCTTACGAAGTTGTTAGTGCATTTAATTATTTTTTTATTATTCGCTTCTGTATTTAATCTGGGCGTGTGACCAAAATAGGGAGTTCGGGAAAACACCTTCAAAAGCGGATATTACTAAGCACGGGGCTAGATTCATGGAGTCTTCAACGTAGTTTATTTAAAAAATCTAAAGAATTTTAATCGATCAACTCTAAATTGATGTCATAAGTGGTAGTTATGACCAAAAACCGTTTTTTAAATATAGAATTAGATGCTTTTTGAACCCTCTACCTGTAATAGTGTTCGAAATATTATTACGAATATGAAAAGTTCCTATGTGAAGTGTCCATTCATTGACAATGTAAAAAGCCTTTTGGTAGATAGGGCTTTTTGCTCTTTTCCTTACGATTACGGTCTTCGGCTTAGTAAATAGAAATATTACAAGTAATATGATAAAAAGAGAAATTTCGTATAGGCTATAGTAATAAATATATATTTCATAAACAATAGCCTACAATTAATTATTTTCACTGTTAAAATAGTGCTCAATACAACTGTAGAGCGATATCAAAATATTAAAACAGAACCTAAAAAAACATGTTTACACGCTATGCGATCTTTTTTAGGTTCTGTTTTAATATTTCTATTTCCTAAACAGTAGTTATTGTAAGATAATATAATTAATGTAAAACCCACATGGATGGTCGTTTTCAGGAAATGACGCTCACGAGTAAACACTGTTGTCTTAGAGCACCTACAACCCCACTACCAACAACTACAACAACGACTAGTTCACCACACCCAACAACCATACAGCCATGTCCAGCTCCATTCGGTTATGATACCATTATTTGGATACAAATTGCTATATTGTAAGTTTACAAATATTATATATATACCGTATAATAATTACGCACTACACAGACCAACTCTAAAAGTTATTAAAAGTCCAGAAACACTACTGGGTGTGTGGACCAGTGTGGTCAGGAATCTTCCGGAACACCTGATGCCACTGTCCGACTAGGTTTGTTTTAAGGAAGCACAACATTACAATTCAATTATCATATAATTTAATGTTCGTATTAGTATATCTATAATATGTCTTGTCTATTGTTTTATTAAATATTGCGGTCTATTTCGTGTTGAACTCACCAATAGAGCCCCCTACTTATTCAAGTAATTGTTGCCTTCGGCGGATTACCTATTCAAAGGATTATAATTTCTATTTCAGGATTGCGATCCTGTTATTAATGGCACTATGCTGCATTATAATATATTTATTGGTTTCCAAGAAATCTACCAGTTCTTACAAATCTTTTAAATAATTGAAACATGGATTGAACTACTGCCTGTAATTCTTTCATGTCATGTCTATCATGTAACAAATATTTTCCATTGGCTTATAATGTCTTTGGGTCCATAGTAATATATAAGTTTTGATCGCCTTACAAATGAATAAATATCGAAATATTTCGAGTTGATAATGTACTCCAAGTAATAATATTTCCATTTTTAGGGGGGCTCAAACAAAAGTGAATCAACAGTCACTTAAGACGTCTAATTTTTTAGCGGGGGCCAAAATTTTCTTAGGGGGGCGGGGGGGGGGGGGGGGGCTGGCTCCTCTAGCTACGGGCCTGGGTCACTGCCTGTTTAAAATTAAGGCTTAGTATCAGTCAACGCCTTTTAAAAATTCAATTGAATGAAGTCACATGAACACTACGTGTGGATACCCAAAGTTACATATATTATAATAACTTGCGCCATTTTGATACATATCTCATGATCATGCATATAAATATAGTAATATGAGAGCACAGTTAACGGACTATGCACTTTTCTTATCAGATTATATCATACTAATATTCAAAACAATCTAGAAATATACGTGATGATGTTGGTAGTTTTTTGGATATTTCAGTATAAAAATGTTGTTCTCTCTTTTGCTGTACATTCTGTGTTGTACGAGTGTTTCGTGTAAACTAATTGGTGATTGTATTAAGATAAATTCTTGTTCGTGTATCACAAATTCAAGCGAAATTATCGACTTATCTCCCTTAGCATTATCAGACGGTGAACCAAGGTAAGTACGATATTATTGGTGTTTTACACAGTTGAAACAGTTTTTTTAATTCTTTTATTGTAATGTTTTTATGGAACATAACCTCCCGCTTTATTGTGCATTCCGACCACTTTCTCCTTGTCAGCCAATCTAACCCGCTTCTCGAGAGGAAATTGCCTACTTTTATCCAAATGATCCTCATTTCTACATTTCCAGTCTAAAGAAATTAGACCAAACTTTTTTTCCGTTTTTATTAGCTTTCATTTTTTTATATAGACACTTCATTTAGAGTGAAAAGAAGGCCTTCTTGAACATTCGTCTATTGAAAACACCACCACCCAATCAAATTCCTGCCCTCACAAACGCTGGATATTTGTTACACGACCAAAATGTGCATTCAGAGTCTGATGCTTACAGTTTTGAATGTTTCTTGATACACATGTAAAGACTACAAAACCTGTTGGTATCCTTATTGACCACTAAACAGTGGTTTTCTGAAATTCCCAATTAATTAGGCTTACTATTATTTTCATACACCTGCCATTAGGTTCAAGGACCAACAAGATTCCAATGGTGACTTCTACCATTATTCATGGAATCCATGTTATCCTTTTACAGAAGGCCCAACTGGTTGTGCTGGTGTTTCGGTAATCATTTTTTCTAAGATTGGGACACATTAAAGCGCGTCTGTAGGCATAATGCAGTCTGTACTATGAGATGTGTCAAAGAAAATAAACTTTGTTTCAAATGGTACCAATAATGTTTGATTTAGCAAACATTTTTAAGTCCCTTTTGACGGACCAGTGTGATGTATGAATTACTTCGAAATGCACTGTGTGTGGTACCAATCTATGTTTTATATAGCATATTTTTACCTCCGGTATTCACAGGAACCTAGCTGGGGGACCCCGGTAGACGTTCAAATACTTATGCGCCCTATCATTCCGATGGTGTTATAATACGAAAGATATTGTAAAATCAAAATTCGTTTCATGTAATTTCTTCATTTTATTATTTTCAGGACTTAACAACTAGACAAGATAAAAAAAAATTGCCAACTGTTTATATAGCTAACAAAATATGAGCAAATTTAAGAATATCATCGAATTCAGTTTCTCTATATTTTGTCGTCCCTGACAGACTCTTCTCATTGACATTAAATTTTATTAACGTTCTTGACACATTGAACAAATTGTCTTTGCTGTGGGGCGTGTCAACACACGGATGTTTCTTTTGGATAGTTGAAATCGATATCAATGGATTCTTTTCATTTTATCAATATCGAAATTTCACTTAATGACGAATTCGATATTTTAATGATTCTTAGAACCCGGTGGGTAACCGCTTATGGCCCCAATCACTTCCAAGTTTTCCGATTATTCATCATTTAAACATTCTACCAAATTATTTTATTTTGTTGTAAGGCACATAAACTTGCCATCTTGCCAAATAGCCTTGATTAAAAATTCAGTTATCACATGAATCTTAATTTTTTTCACTCAAAGACATCTAGGGTAAGGTGAAAATAGGCTGACCGCAAAAATAAAAAAAACATAACTATTTCTTGTATTTAAGTAAAATATGCGTTTATGGATATATCTTTCGCTCATGCTTCTATGTAATAAAATATTTGCCAACCACATTCTTAAATTTCATGCTTCTTTTTTAGGGTTGTCAGACAGATAAGAAAGCGTATTTTAATCTGGGAACCCAAGATAGTGCTAAATTTTACTATAACCAATTGAATGTAATTCTACATTACTCAGCCACAGTTGATGTCGAACGGTAAATGCTGTTAAATAGACATACATGGGTTTTCGCTGAAAATGTATAAAAAATAATATGGCGGTCTGAATCTTGGAAACCATTATCGTGATATTTGGCACAAATTGTTAGTCAAAATCCATCAAGAATGTTTTAATGCTAAAACTGTAAAGAGGGCAAATCAAGGGCAATAAATCTATTAAATATATCATTATTTTCGATAGGGTTCACACTTTAAACCATTTCTCCAAAGTTTGTCAAAATCCACCCAGAACTGTGCCTTTTAGAGTGTTAACTAGCTAGAAATTAGACTCGTTTCGAAGATCAAGGGCAATTTTAACATTTTAGAAGTATGTTTATTTTCGATAACTACGGTTCATCCTTGGGTGTTGATAAACAACCTCACCAAATTTCGTCAAAATCTATCAAGAGATAAGCATTGTGGCTTCTACAGTTGTGGATGCCGGACCGAAAGTTAGGCCCACTTGCCGTTTTTTATCCTAAAAATTGTCCAGGACTCTTTTTTGCGAAAAGATGAAAAGGGTATCCTCTTCACTTGCACATGCGCACAGGCATTAATGACAGACGACAATAGAGCCTAGTTCGAAGATCAATAGACCAAGCGGAAGCCTGAAAATTTACAACATTCTTGAAGGTGTCTATTATAAAATGCAGGGCTAATTAAATTGCGATGAAGCCTTGTCCAAAAGGTACATTGATTGTTGAGGCCAAATATAGCCTAGGATGATGGTGATGTAAAGGTGAACTTCTATCCTTCTAGTCTACACTCGATCAGACTTGGTTAAACAGATCCATGAACTTTTTTTGTGCCAAATCTTCTTGATGACATTTGGATTGATCATTGACGACAACTCAAGGTAATGTAAATGCAGTTTTATTATTTATATCTTGGCTCCATGCTCCAACGATTATAGTTTTTGGACGGGAGTGCTTGACACTATAGGTCTAGAGGGAATAGGCAATTATATATTAGATGTGGTTGAAATTAGATTTTGTAGAAAAAGAGAATTCACAAATGGTCAAATGTCTCTCAGTGTTCAAAAAATGATCTTTTGAATTGATGTCAGTAGTCAGGATATTCCTTGGTATTAATCAAATATGTAGACAGTAGTAGGTATACTTGGTATATGACCTTCATTTGTATAGAAGTGATTACCTCCTTATGAATATTAGCCTTATACAGCATAAATATTTTCAAAACATACCAACCACTTATTAAACTTCTCTGTCCCAAGACTTCAGACATTGTCCATTCATATAGTGCCTAGTTGGACTTATTGAAGATTAACAGATACTTAAGTAATTCTTGCAAGGCCTGTGAAGTCATCACTGAAAAAATAGAAATCTTGTCCATAATATGGCCAAATTGGGAGTAATGTATGGTATTCTCAGAGACCCGCCACTACTATAATGGTCCAAATCATGAGAGACAACCAGATATTGGCTATTTTGCGGCATAAATAAAACTAGCAGCTTTTTGTATAAATTTTAATATGAAAAATAGATATCTCTTATCTACTATGACATAAAGTGAATACCATACCTACTTTAATAAATAAAATTATAAATAATAAGTATTGTAATGTTATATCTATTATCTAACAAATATCATCTTGCTTGGCAAGACAAAAGACAAAAATATACAACCAAATAGCAGATTTTATATAGTAACAATATATTTTAATAAAGTACTAATTGACAATTAAAAATAAATCACAATACTAAATAGATGATCTCAAAATCTGATCCTGGAATATTACATTTTACTTAGAAAACTCACAAAGTGCGTTGAAATTATGTTCACAAAACGACTTCAAAAATTGTTAAACTAAACATTATCTTTAAATCAAAACTAAAATGGGTGGGTCTCTTCAACAAACGTGAGACATTGCCTATATTGAATGTTTTGTAAGTTTGGAGCTAAGTACAAAAAGGTGACTTATATTTCGCATAAAAATCCCAGTAATCCAAAAAATTAGGTGTATTGTTTGAGCTTGATTTTCAAAATAATCAGTGTTGGCTTTAAAAGTGATTACTGACAGATCCAAAGTCAAAAGATAGATATCATAATTAACTAACTATTGGACCACAGCAAGAATTCATAATGTCAATTTTAAGCCTTTCTCACAAAAAAAGCAGAATTCTATACTGGAGACAGAACAAGGATGAACACAATAGATACATTAAGATAATTGAGAAAAAATTGAGAAAGAGCAATGAAATGATTGCCTTTTATTTCAAAATTCTCTGAATGTATTATTTCAATTAATCAAATAGTTTGCAGTGATGTTTTGACCTTGATGACATCACACAATAATTCACATTATCCTTTATATAACATGTCTGAATGAGGTGTTTTTGATATATTTAATAAAAGTACATGTTCTATAAAAGTATTAATTTTCATAACATTTAATAATATACAAAATCTATATATAAAACTATACAAAAAGGCACTTTTCATTCGATAACAGTATATTCCCTGCAGCAATTGCAGCAACAGAAGTGTGTTATATTCCATAATATTGTCTTGTGTTTTGTTATACGTGCTCCTCGCTTCTATATGTCGTTCAAATCTTACATCAAAAATAATTTAACAGGATTCAAAATAAATCAGAAAACGGTTCATGGAAAGTTATTTCATAAATAATTTTATGATATGAAGATAGTTACTTTGTAAATTGCTATGTGTTAGTTAACCAGTCAATATATTTATGCAGATCTACAGATGATTCAAAACATGAACAATTTGAATCATCTCAATGTGGCACAAATGCACTGTATGACTTAAAGCCAGCTAGGTAATATTGCTTATAGTAAAAACAGAATATCATAATTTGTACATTGAAAACTGAACATCAGATGCTGATGAACAATTTGGCTTAGGTGGGAACTTGAATGAGATAACTAATGTGGCATCAAATTTAGTTCCCTGAGGGTGTTTCATAAGACAAACAATTTGGTAATAAAGTCTTTTTAGAAACTGTGCCCAGCCAATTATGTAATTATCCTTTGGTCTTTTTGGCATTCAATTTGATTAAAGTTACCTTTTGAAAATGACAGTTTTCAAATATTATGAGAGAAGTAATTGATATCAAAAGCTGATATTCACAAAAGAAAACAAATATTCACAACTCATGCATTTTGAATGCATATAAATTAACAAAGTTTACAATATGATAACAATTATGTGATTAAAACATGGATATATCACTGTTGGATATAAGCATTATAAAATAATAATATAAATATAATAATAATAATGAAAAATATATACATTCTTTGATAGACAAGTAGAGAAATAATAGTGTATAATAAAATTGTAAGTTAAAAGTAGGTTAAAAAATATATTTGAACAACTTTTTAAACTTTATGCTTTTTAAGTAGATCAAGAGGAAGTGAAAATGTTTTTTAATGGTTGAATTATGATTTCAAAAGATACCTTAGTGTCATGGTTTCAAAGCTTGAATCAGAAAATTCATATTTAACTTGGATTGGATGGTTCAAAAAAACAACCATAAAACTTTTATAAATGACTCAAGATTGATATTGGACATATATAATGCCAATATTGATTTAGTCAAATGTGGATTTATGAATTTTATAGTTTCGTGTAGATTTTTATCATGTGATTCTAATTTGGTTAATTTTCCTTTCTCAACTACTGCATAAAAGACATTGTAACCTCCAGTTAAAGGTATTGTAACTTATAATAAAAGTATCGTCTTGTACAGTTATCATGTATTAAAAAGCATATAAAAACAGAATTAAATTTGATTGAAGAAAGCACTATATGAATTGTTCACCCTATAAAGAACCTACTTTAGTTTGAGTGTAAAATGGAAAGGGATACAACCAGTTCAGTCATCGCTGTTGATTTGTTGGCAATAAAACCTTTTCTTCCATAATTTGTCTTATTTCACAATCTTAGCCTGTCATCCACTGTTGTTGGACTTAAAGTTTTAAAGGTGATATCTTCATCAACCTGATAGGAACCTGTGATTGTTCTTCCAAACCTGTTGGTTGTAATAGTCTCCCTACTGAATATGGAGGCAGGCACAAAACAGGATTGACCAAGACATATTGTGGCAGAATCACAAGAATTTGTAAGGCGCTACAATCATTATTTGGAAGGAATTGATTATTTCATTGCTTTGGTGGTTTTTATTAGATTTCTCTATAGTTAATAAGGTGCAATTGTACCTAGACATCTATCAAAAGAAATGAATAATTTCAAAATCCCACTGCTCATCATATTTAAGACTATTGAAAGCAGTAAAATTCATGATGAGTAAGATCATTCAAATTTTTTTATGACAACATTTTGCCATTAATTATGGTTTTCTTGAAATTTTCACTGCGCCACTTCTACAGACGATTTACATTCTTTTTTCTAAATAGTCAAATGACGACATCTAACAGCTGTTAGTATCAGAAAGGATCACCATGAAGCTGTTTATGAAAGGCACCTTCAAACATCGACCATTTAGTTAGATTTCTCTATAGTTAATAAGGTGCAATTGTACCTAGACATCTATCAAAAGAAATGAATAATTTCAAAATCCCACTGCTCATCATATTTAAGACTATTGAAAGCAGTAAAATTCATGATGAGTAAGATCATTCAAATTTTTTTATGACAACATTTTGCCATTAATTATGGTTTTCTTGAAATTTTCACTGCGCCACTTCTACAGACGATTTACATTCTTTTTTCTAAATAGTCAAATGACGACATCTAACAGCTGTTAGTATCAGAAAGGATCACCATGAAGCTGTTTATGAAAGGCACCTTCAAACATCGACCATTTTAGTTAGCAAGACAGTCCTTTATTTAACACTGTGAATGATTTGTTGACTTACCAAAACCTTCGTTGGAATAACCAGTATTCTCAAAGATAGCAGTGTCATTATCTTGTAACCTTTTCTTCCTTCGATTTATGATTTCTTTGATTGTTTCATGTATAAAAATGTATTGTTTCTGAAAACAGACATATAATATGGTATCTTTAAAGAGAATGGTTTGAGACTTGAAAGATATAACAGTTTTTCACCAAAAAAATAAGCAATATAGAGGAATTCTTGTTGGATTTGAGGATGAAGGGAAGATTCGCTGTATTTGAGAAATTATATGCAAAGCTAAGTGACTTATCCACCCAATCATTATTTATTGTATACAAAAAGTATACATTATTAAGTAAGTGGGCTCTGTAAAAGGGATGTCGAGCTCAGTCAAAGAGAAGCATCAGGTGTTACACAGGTTATAACCTACCAAAATACCAAAATGCCCATTTTAGCTTAAATGACCCTGAATTACCCTAATTATTCACATAAAATTTACTATACAAAAATAAATCCATTGTATGCTTCTGCACTTTTTTTTGGGCAAATTTGCTGTTACAATTGTGAAGTTAAGTTAGACTGGAAATGATACTGCGTAAACAAATATAAAAATTCTTATAAGAGATAAAGATTGACTTTGCGACCAGTTATCCCGCATAGCCAATCTTTATCTCTTCTACTATATTTTACCTCTGCCAACGACCCACTTATGGCTAAATTCGTGACCCCCGCGTGCAGTCGTGATCCCCTTTTAAAACTCAGAATTTATAACCACCTTGGTGGAGGAAAATCCATTGACTTAAAGACAAAGAGTCTACCTATCCACCAACAAAGTCTGCCAAAGCTAATGCTATTTACAGAGACACTCCAGTCGAAATTTTTGACTACCTAATAATCAACCGACTCAGCACCAACCCGGACCTAACACAGTCCACAGTCAATAGGCCCTCCATTTAACTCCATTGGATTATCAGATTGCAAACTTTCCAACCACATGGGATCAATGACAAATCTAAACCTCTATACTTCTCTCTTTGGTATCAAAAATTCTTACCTCTGACTGCACCATATGTTGTCTGAAATTTCTCATTCTGAGAACAAGATCATAGATATCAATATCTGATGACATGTCACGTTCATTAATATATTGTTGAAATATATCTAATGCTATAAAAGTTCCTGTTTGTCCAACACCAGCACTAGAAATTAGACAATGTAGAACAAACAGTTAAACTACATTGAAGATACTAAAAGAAAGATTCTGAATCTGACTCCTTTTTATGCCTCATTCAAGCATGGTATGGGGTGGGGTGTGGTGGGGCAAGGGGCAGACTGGATCTCCAGAAAATTCGTTCAGAACATAATTACTTTTGGAGCATCACCTGAAAACACTACTTGTCTGTTCAAGGTTTTTTTGTTCGCTACTGGAAAAGATAATATTTGGAAATCTCCTTCGCCTATGTGCAATTCCCTCTAGGCTTTTATTAATAATTTTAAGACTTAAAAATCCGGCTTGTCCTTGCAAACAGTTTTCATACCTGCAGTGAACAACCATAGGACCTTTATCAATTGGTTTAACGTCTTGTCTAACAACACTGAGAAATTCTAACACATCTTCAGGTTGCAAATTGGCACGATAATCTTCCCAACCAGGTAGGAAGAAATGACGAACTTTCCTTACTTCTTCACCCTAAATATACATCAAATTTGAATGGATGAGTCAAATATGGAGCAGTGTGATCTGCAACCAGATGTTGCAAACATTCATTTGCAAAACTGGTCAAGACAAAGGACATACAACTTGTACCGATTTATCTCAGGAGGTCAATGGAGGCAAGTTCCTACTGGCCTTCTTGCTTTTGGCAAGTTGTGGGCTTGTTGGTTTTTATCTATCTATATCTATATATAGGTATCTATATGGAAATACTGGTTTCAGTCTAGCAAAATACACAGATTTCTTTCAATGTACCACATTTCTATACGAACCACATTTAATGGGGGGCGTATATTGCCATCACCAATGTCCGTCCGTGGTTCGGTCCGTCCACAATTGCTCATAAACACTCTACAAGGCACAATTCTTGATTGAATTCGACGAAACTTGGTATGTTTATTTGTAATCACTCAAGGATGAACCCTATTTAAAATCAAAAAGATTGTAAAATAATTAGTATGAGTTATTGCCCTTGTTCTTGAAAACGTGTTCAATTTTAGCTTGTAAACGCTCTAGAAGGCACAATTCTTGATGGACTTTGACGAAACTTGGTGTGAGTGTTTGTAATCACCCAATAATAATCCCTATCGAAAATCAGAAAAATTGAAAAATATTTAGTATTAGTTATTGCCCTTGTTCTTGAAAACGTGTTCAATTTTTAGTTCGTAAACACTCTAGAGGGCACAGTTCTTGACGGATTTTGACAAAACTTGGTTTTATTTTTCAGTACCGCGCTAAGATTGAATATTTGTCTCCTAGAGTTTTCACGAGCTAAAGATTGAACACGTTTTCAAGAACAAGGACAATAACTCATACTCAATATTATTCCGTATTGCCCTAAAGAGTTCAAAAGAAGTGTATGATTGAAGGTTGAATATTTCATACTGGTGATTGTTACTGTATTGCTTAATATTTTTATTCAAAATCAAAGCTGCCAGTGGGCGTATATTACTTTGCCTGGCAAGCTATTTTCTAAGGGTTTTTGGAAATGCTTAATTAAAACTGTTGAAACTATAGCACATTATTCTTACCAATTTCAATTCAAAGATTTTGATAGTATATTTGTTAAGTAATAATACAATTGTGACCTCAACTATGATATCACCATATTGTTCACTTTCACCTTGATCTTTCCAGTATTTATCAACTCTAGGCTACAAATAATACAATAAAATCACAAAATATAAACTCTAATAATCGGTATTGTCACAATGCTCAGGTCTACCTTTACTTCCAGGAACTTTCTTTTCAAAAGAATGGAGTTATCCTCCCAAATGTGCAGATATTGGGTAAGTAAATTAATAGGGAATTATTCTAAATTTTGCTTCCCGAAAATGGTTATATTATTCAATGCAATAGATGCTTAGCTTACTAATTTGGGTGGCTACAAAAGAGTAAAGACTCAAATACATTTACTTCAAATGATAATCAACGAAATTTACTTCAGAACAATAAGGGCACAGCTGGACAGTGAATAACCTTACTGTATTTTTCAAAAACTATTGACAGAAACCATATAAAAGCATACAAATACAGCTTACCTTTCCCTTTTCTGTAAAATCTGATAACATGACTATTATGGCTACTCGTTGTTCCCAAATCATTCTCCAGAAATCAGGTATAGTACTAATATCTACACCACCTACATTAGTTACTAATGGACCTTGTGTAGCTATATATTCTCGTTGTGATTTATAACCCTAGAAAAACACAAAAATTTCATGAAAACCTGCTCATATTTTGAGGGAATTACTATTAGAACCTTGGCAGCCATTTATAAAACACAAATATTTTCTGGGTTTGATAAAACCTTTAATTGGTATTTCTATTTTATCTATGTTCAAAGGACGAAATTTGTTTAGTTGAAGGAGGAATCAAGACTAGTGATTATTTGCCAGAGAACAACTACCAATTTTTATTTCAAAGATCCCCCTTATACCCTGTCACAATTTTTCAATTGTTGAATTGATTAACATAGATATGCTACAGGTACTAAAATTTATCAGATTGACCCAGAGAAAATAGACAGAACAAAATGCTCTTTAATGTACAAAATGAATTGAAACTGATGTTATTTGTAAAGAAGTGATCAGAAAAGCACACTTACTGGTATAAAATTAGCATTGATATAATCTGTTCTTTCATCATCATCTCTTTGTAATAACTTAACTCTACTATGGTCAACTACAAATATGAGAAAAACATGACCATATAAATGTACCAATTAAATCTGATACAAAATTATAAAGGAGTAATCAGAGGAGTTTTTGTCAGGCGATTTGATTTGATAGATTAGCTATTTTATGCATATTGCCCAATTGCCGATATTAGATTTCGCATTTGTAGATCACTGCTTATCCAATCGAAATTGCATCAAAATAGTTCTAGCAAAATGGAAACCAAATCAAATCGGCTGACAAAAACAACTATGACTGTTACCAAGGTGATAAAACCCATTTGAAAGATTTAAATGGGATATAGTAACATAAATATTTGCTTTGAAAATTAAATTAAGCTAATAAATGCTAATTTAAGATGAAATTCAATAAAATCACCCTTAGACTATTATCACAAGCAGATATTATCAACAATTCAATCTAATGAAAATATAATTTTGGACATGACAACATTTTAAACTTCAGTGTTAAGTTAGTTTTTTAAACTGCACCGAGGCAGATAATAAGAAGTAAAAACAATCATATACATGTACTAACAAGCTAATATATAATCATATCTGTTCTTAGATTTATTTTCTTCTTTTTGGGCAGCTGTACTATCATGTTTAGGACTAAGTTCTCCAATGCCCTAAAATAAGCAAGGCATTATTTTTTACAGCAAAAAAATTAAAAGGGGCCTTTTTGCGGGTCATGGTCTGTATTGAAAATTGCCATTATGACAAATAATTTTTTCATTCATTTTCTCCATAAAGAACATTAGCAAAAATCTCACAACTACCCATACCATTTACTGTCACATTTGTTTGTCTGTTTGTCAAAATCTGATCAATGAACCTTCAAAAATGGACTTTGAGACTAAAATACTAGTGCAAGAACAACATATTACAAAAAGCATTTTTATCTCCAGGGTACCTTACCTCAAATTCTTCAGAAAACAGCAGATTAGAATCCTTCTTTAAATTGTCAAGTTGTTTCTCAAAATGTTCAAATTTGATAGGTCTGAAATTATATATTAATTAGAACTCTTTCTGGAAATGGCTTTCCAACTTGAAAGTTTTGCTCCATTCATGATCTCATGTGATCTTAATGTATAAATGTGTCAATGAGAATAGTGGTCATAAGTATTCAATATGGTGTGAGGTAACCTTTCAAAAACCTATGTCATTTTCACTAACTTCCATCTTACATGAAAATCTTCATTTAATTTTGTAAGCCATTGAAATTGTACAAACAGCACACATTAGTACATATAAGTTAGTGAACATGTCATTTTGAATACTTATCTCTTGATACAAAATACTCAATTAACTTGTAATTAATCTCGGATAGATATTAGTCAGTTGACTACAATCTTAATAGTTTATCCTATGCCTAGTTTTTTCAGGTATCACCAAGGGTCCCTTGCGACGGTGTGCCATTTTTTTTACAAATCGTACCTTAGTCTCAGAAGCAGGAATTTTGTTTATAGTGTTTTGAAATTTTAACTTTCAAGTTCATGTGTGAAAGTTAAAAAAGACGTAATCTTTTGTTACAACACTGCCATAATTATATAGAAACGACATCCATGGAAATAGGAAAAGCAATTCCTAGTTTAAGAATTTTTTTGAACAAATTATGCGATTTTCATACATTTATAGTACTAATGAAGATTATTTAAATATATTCAAGACTCAAATCAACCCCCCAAAAATGGTGTCGGTTCCTTTAAATAACTAGAATATTGTTGCAAGTTTAAAAATATACTGACCTATAGCGTAGAGTTGTTAGTTTATCCATGATACTATCGATTGAATACATGGAAATTTCATCTACATTGTCACGCCTACAAAAATTATAATTTGCCTGGGTTAGACACAGCACAGTAAAATAAGGCGAGGTTCCCAAATTAATAATTGTGTTGAATGTTCAGCCAGTGATATCAATTGTAATAAAATGGAGTATGATTTCTTAATTTACAAAAAATGAAAATATATTATAAATATAGGCATGAACAAGATTTTAACTTACTCTTTTCTACGCCTATAGAAGTAAACTGCTGCTAAAATAACAGCAACAACAATTATGATAACAACAATACTGACAACAATTGGAATAACAATGTTACTTTCCTCTGGTTCTGAAAATAACAATTAATAATTCATTGACCTTTGACCTTTCTCATTGTCTAAAAATAGATCAATTGTGCAAATGACAGGGTATGCAGTACCCAAACACATAAAAAAAATTTTTTTTTTATTTCAATACTATCTTTTAGTCTTCATAATTATAATAATGTTAAAGCAAAAGAAAACTGAAGAATGATCAGTAAGTTTCAAAGTTACTGCATATATGCTGAAGGAAACCATTTTGACTCCTAATTTACTCACCGCCTTTTGTTTTGAAGGGTCCTATTGGTTGAGATACAGAGCAACCACCTTCAGTGCATGACACAGCTCGAATTCTGAAATGAAATTATTAAAACTTCATTTAAACACTTTTTATTTTATCTTATTTTAATACGCCCACGTGAATTGGGGAGGGGGCTATATTGGCACTATTACTCGTTAACAGTATAGAAAGCGCAATTCAGGCAAATTTTGACGAAACTGTGTGCGAGTGCTTCTAATTACCTATGGATGAACCCTATTGAAATTGTATATTCTTTGCCTGGCAAGCTATCTATAAATATAGATTTTGACGATCCATACTTCAAAATGATCTTAGACCCACTATTTAAATGTGATCTTTTTCCAGATTTAAAGTTATAAGATACCCAGTAGTGTGATCTAGAAATATCAAAATAGTACCTGCAATATTTTCTATATGAGTTTCATCCTGTACAAATCATTATATATATGTATCAGAATCCAACTTACTGATATTCTGTATTCATCTTCAAAGGTCCATTACAAAAATATTCTTTAGGCTGTTTGTCACAACCACTTTCAGCACCAACAACAAATTTTAATTCATCTACGACCTCTGAACACAAATTTAAATAAATAGAAGGCGCATTTTTTAGATGAAAAATAAAGTCAATTAATGATACAGTGTAGCAACCAGTACAAATAATGAAATCAAAATCTTCCTGTGGCTCTCTGCTGTAACCAAAAAATTGCTCATCAAAGTTCAGTCATAAACGTAGGGCTGGGCGATATACCAACAACAGGATAAATAATTTATATCATAAGTAATAATTATTAGTCCGAATTATTTGCCTCTATTCCAGCCTTTAATGGATATTTTTGACAGTTGTCAGGTGGAGTAGACTATCTGACATATGTCCAAACAACTATCAGAGGCTGGAATAGAGACAGATGATTCGCACTTAAGTAATATCTAATACTTATGGTTGTTTCTTAAAGAGCCCCATACACGTTCGAAAAAATGGTCGAAATTTTGTATCAAAATTTAAATACACTTTGTGACCCTATATGGGGCGTTTGACTCAAAATTTTGGCGGATCAAACCATCTTCGATAATTTTTGACGAGTGGTCCAATTTTTGTTGCGTGTGTGGGTTCTTGTCAAAATTTCGAACAAAATTTTATTTCACTTCCAAAGAATTTCCTGAGGCCAGATACCTTAGCGTAATGGACAAGCGTTCACTTGGTGAAATGGATGAACTTATCACCAGTGTCTTCTTTCCATATCAATGGCGTGACAAGGTCGAGTAACTCATCGAAGGATGGGGCATCCATACGAAGGAAGTTACGGAAATCCTCTGGTTCGTTGATACGTATTTGGCGTGTCAGTGGGTTCGCAGTTTCAAAAACCAGTCTTTCGACCATTTCTGTCGATAACGAGGCGTTTCATCGGAGTCCAAAGCAAACACTAGTGCTATGGCTACTGATGCGTCTATGCCGAAAATTTTTACAATACTGAATTTTGATGGAAAAAACATTGAATCGTGTGTGGGAAATTTAGCATCAAAATTTAGTACCAAAATTTCCCATCAAAGGTATCAAAATTTTGAATTTTTTTTAACGTTTATTGGGCCTTCTACACTTCAAATTTTAGATAGAAAAAAAATTGTTTCAATGACCATTTAAAAAAATATATTTAAGAAATATCGCGATAATCGTGATATTAATGCTTAATATCATAATATCCATATGAACCAATACCTCCCAGTCCTACATAAAAGTAAACTTCTTGTATATTACTATTAAAAAGATAAGTTTCCGTTTCCACGAAAAGAACATTGTATAGAAATAAATTATAACGTAAATAGATTATTACCTTTATCACCATACCAGGTATCATTTGTTACTCTATATGGTACATCAAATGATTGAGCACTGACTTTCTGCCAATTAGCGTAACTTCTTACCTTTGCTACAGTTAGCTGATTATCTATAGTTGAATAAATATGATTATATAGTATTAACAAGGTAAAGTGACATTAAAGAAACAAATGGGAGACCAAAAGACATTATCATGTGGAAAATATAATTCATGAAAGTAAGTGACTTATCTCAGCATAAACAATTTAAGCAGTCACACAAAAATGAAATATAAAAATATTTAAAAGGGACGGATGCACTATTTTTTACCAGTTGTACCTTAGTCTCAGAAACAGGATTTTTTCACCTCAGCCAATCAGTGACAGTGATATTTTTGAAGGAATTATGCAACTTTCGTACATTTCTAGTACTTCTGAAGACTATTAACATATATTCATACTCCAGACTTGAACCAAAATGGCGCCCTGTCCCTTTAACTATCATTCCTTTAACAATAACCATTAATTTATTTCTATATACACGAGTCAGCTAATGCAATTGTCCTGATCTTATTTTCTTCATTGCGTGGCATTGTCTATATTTGTTATTAAAAATTAAGTGCATAATTTCGTTTATTCATTTCATTTTACAAAAATTCAGTAGAGACTCATACCATTGATATCACATTTATCTTTAGCACAGACTAACAATGCTGTTATCTTTACAGGACCATTAGTTTCATTTCTTAAACAACTAGGACAAACTGTTACAGAGAATGATGTCTGTTTAATGACTTCAGAGTTTGGTATCAAAATTATTTCTTCCTTTGGTAGAGTTGGTTCTGAAAATACATAATACATAGAATAAAATTACTGGTTCCAAAACATAATGGGTATAAGAGATTAAGTGGTTATAAAAATACACAATACAGGTAGTAGATTGGTTGGTTCTAAGAAAATATAGTACAGGTTGTTTGTTACTGGTGTGACATGTAATTTTGGTAATAAAACATGACATGATATAGCATACTTTTTCCTATTACAGTATACTCCGTGTAATCCAACATACAATGGGACCGTAAAACAATGTCATATTGGCGAGTGTGTCGGTGTATTCAAATTTCCGCGATTTTTTAACATGTGCTACATGTTACCATATATATATACCTCAGTGACCACAATAAGATTCTACTATAGTACCTATAAGTACAGTCAGACATTAATATAATAGTACAATAATAATAGCTTGAAAATTTAAATATAACGCGAAAAAACGAATGGTAAGATTCCACATTTCTGTAGTAACGGTGTAATGAACGACACGAGTACTTGTAATAATGATCCAATCCATTTGATCTAAAAGGAATAGCCATGATCATGAAGTGGGGTCATTGCGCTGATTAATAAGCAGCATTGATATCAGCTATCTTTTGTTTTCATGTGATTTTATGTTGGATTATCAATAATATAAGTAATTATCTAATTGGCAATAAGTGATTAAGATGAGTAGATGTCGGATTATATAGATTTTTTTGAGTGTCGGGACCACTAATTAGTGTCGTAATTCGGAATACACAGAGTGTCGGAGTACTCAGAGTTTTTTAAACTGACATAAGAAGGAAATCAATCTGGACCAAAAAAAGACGATGTTGGATTACCGGTATGCAGAATATCGGAATATTCAGATGTCGGATATCACAGAGTTATTGTGATTTTTTTGACCTAGCTTTATGTCCATTTTTGTAGATACAGAATGAATTCAAAATAACCTACTTCCTATTGGTGCTTGATATATTTCAACTGTCTCTTCTCCATTAAAGTTTATATTAGTAGCAAACTGAAAAAGGTAAAACAAAAAACGGCTTTACTGTCACTATAATTGAAAGGAATATTAACAAAAATAGTTATCTCAGGGTACAGTAAGGTTACTAGAATTGGTTACGGTTTTGAACTTCGTCATATATTGGCAGCAGCAATTATTTTCAACTATTCTAGTTCTCAGGTCTTCAGAACATGTATAATTACAGAGATCAAACACAAACATTTTGGTCTTACTATGTCCTGGGCAAGACAATTGAAAAGTGAAAATCCAAATTTCAAATGTTCTTTGCTATAGGGCTTTTTCCATGACAATGTCTTCGATATTTTTTATTGATTAGTGTTTCACTTTGCCCCTTTTCTCTCTCTTTCATAAGTGATAAAAGATTTTGAGAACAACTAACTTTGAAATGTCTAGGAAATTGCCAAACACAGTATTAATATACAGATACATCTACTCACAACCGAAACTGTAATGTTTTCTCCTGGCTTCACTCTGATGGTTTCAGTAAATGTACAACTATCTTCCTGTTTAATTTCTTTAAGATCTTCATTCTGAAATTTAAATTGAACATGATAGCTCACAAACTATATATCTTATATTATAATTTCGTACAACCTATGGAGAAGCCCAGATTCTGATGCATAAAAAATCACGAAACAGTAAGGATTCATTATAGGTGGAAGGGGGAATACAATCAATCTAGGATACTGAAAGAGGTAATAGAAACAAAAAGGTTAAAAACCCTGCCTTAAAGGGACATGTGGCATTTCCGGGGGTTGAACAGATCATTATGGATAGATTTGGATTTGAAGGCTCAAATTTTGACGATAAGCTGTGAACATTATAACCGTCCCTTTAAATGATGCATTCTAGTGTTCAAAAGACGTTTAAACCATTTCAACCTCATTGATTACTGCAGTAAGGATTCACTATCAGAAAAAGCTTAGGCAGGGAAATAGAAAAATTCATATATCAGGAACATTATTCATAATTATATTTTTACCGCTAGAGTAGAAATTAATGTGTAATTCACAATAACTCCATGTCGATTTCTTTCTTTAACACAACTCCAGCTGACTTCTGCTGATGTAAATATTCCACTTTTATGTCGTACTGTTAGACTTTCAACTTTTCCTGGAGCTGACGTTGAAAAAATCAAAGCTTTATCATAATAGACATTCAATTTACTAAATGAATAAGCTATCTGTCTGTTGTAGGTGAAGATAAAGTTGTATTTATTTTGAAGATTATCAGATAAGTTTAATCTAAAAGTTTTTATTTTACCAACAGTTTTGGTCAAAAATTAAGCAGGAGCAAGAAATTTCATTTACCCCTAAATTATTTTATTAAGAATTTCAGGTTTATGTCATGAAAAGTTTTCATTTTCTTTCATTTCTATTCCATTCATTCTGTAATAGTAATCATTTTAACATACGTGATGATGATGTTTGAAACTCTGAACTATTTTTAATTGAACTGTTTCCAACAGCAGTAGATGCCTGTAATTCCACTCTATAATACCAGTAGCTTACTACATCATTAACTCGATATTCTTCAGTATCAAAACCTGTAAAAGACATTAAATATTTTATATACAATTAGTAACTACAACCCTCTTGGAAATGGGATTGCTCAGCAGTAGGTATGTGAATTATCATTCATTCGGCAATAGATTGAAATTCCGCTCAAGACTTTGATGCCAAGTGGTCAGAGGTGGTCTATTTTCCCCTCAAATTCCTATATTGAAGGCAGCGCTCTTCTTTAAAGAATATGAAATTTCATGTTTCTAATCTTGTGAGCCTACTAGCAACGAAAAGTTTTCCAACATATACAGATTGAGGAAAATTACAATTCCATTAGCAGAACACAAATGACACACAGCTAGGTTAATTATTATGATTGAGGTCAATTTAACTCGATCTATATACTTCATATTATATATGTTTGGGGATTGTAAAGAGGTTCTCTAAATTTTTTATTCCACTAAAACTAAGCGTATAACAACGTCACCAATCGCGAAGGGCTTATGTGATGAATCATATTTTGCGATTAGTGACGTTATTAAACATTTTATGTTAATATAATTGGAGGAACAACAGACGTCTGATTGGAATGGTGCAAATCATAAATACTTTCTATTCCAATAAATTAAATACCGGTATATGTGCAAATTCTTGGAGAGAATTATTTAAATAAAAGCAAATAATTACTAACCATTCACAGAATATGTTTTGAAAAATTGAGTGGCCTCGTTATTTGCCAGATCTTCCTGTTCATATACAGTCAAATAATATGTTGTTGGTCCTGTTTTCAGAGATGGTTTATTCCAAGTCACAAGAAAGTTGGTAGATTTGATTTGTGGTACTGGTACATTCAAATTACTTGGTTCACCAGCAGCTTAAAAAAGATAAGAGACATGTTTAAATACATTATACATCAATAAATAAATACATAAATACATCATTGCTGGGCTTGCGTCAACGAGAGGAGCTAGCAATGATTAACTGCCAAATTTAAAACAATGAAATAACTTCATAGCATGAAGTGATCATGACCTCTTCTGGGACAGTGTATCTGGGGCCGCATCATACAAAAAGACTATTTTTTCTATAGAACTTTCGAGAAGGTGATTTTGTAATATTTTCTGGGAAAGTGCATCATACAAAAATACGACTTGGGACGAGCTTGTGTCCCACACAAAATCGTGAAATGTCCTACAGGTGAAACGCTTCCCCCAGGTTGGAAACCCATGTAAATGTAAATCTAGTGAATATAGATCTGATAATCATTGTAAACCAGTTGTATATTAATATTACTATCATGTACTACATGTACTGAATTTCATAGATTTGATGGATTCTTTCAAAAATCTAGATATTGTTAATTGTTAATGCATCAAATCTAAAACGACAGACAAGAACTGTTATGCACAAATATGTCAATCTGTTCAACAAAAATTCTTCGAGAAAGGAAGACATCACAACTGTCACTAAATTTATCAGACCCGATCCTTTTACGGAATGGACACTATGTTTATCAGAAAGAGCGCAAATTGTTTTTTTTTTATACGGATTAAACGAGATTTATCTCAAATTATTCAGTCAATAAATCACAAAATTGATAGAGATGTATTTAAAAAGGTTCGTAAAGCACAAAGGAGAAATTCAGATGATCATGGGTATATATTTATTAATACCAGAAACCGTCAGGTGAAAGAGTTATGACAAACATTTGTTAAATTAAAAAAGTTAAAATATTAAAATAAACTATGTATCAAATCTAAGAATACAATAATGTCCTCAAATTCCTCATATAGAAGATGTTGTCAGTGATGTAAGTGTGATTGGGACATTAGATAACACAAAACATTATTTTTCAAATCAAGATCCAAGCTTACCAAATTCACTTAAATCAACTATTGATCAGGATGGATTACTTCTAAACGGTTCTAGTGCGCATCAATAAAGTCAACCCAACATTTAAAATTGACAGAATAGAAGGTATATATGAGTTAACATCTGGTATGATTAATCTTATGAATGGATACGATGAAGAAGGTTATAGATTTGACGATTTTAATTCTTATGTACAAATTCTTAAATTGACTAGAAGAGGACCAAAAACTTTAAGATTGAGAAAACTGGAACAAGAATTAAATGATAAAGATATTGATTATGATAATTCTAATGATAATATTCTCGAGGAAATCGATAACTTTTTAAGACATACAGGTGAAGGTGTAATTATTTATTTACCCTATGACAACGAGGAATTACTTAATAGATTACAATTAATAATATTAACAACAATAATAGATGGCCATCGATAAGACCGACAATTTATATTAATAATACATATTAAAAAGACTCCTAGAGAAAAAGATCATCAGTAAAACTGACTATAAAAACGTCATAAAAAATAATGTCAAGTAAAAAAATTAAATAAAATAAATTTGTTGTCTATCATCTACAATTATATATTTTTTAAAAATTCAAAATAATTTGTTTCTATTTTTCCCAAACTTTATGATGGTTTGACAGGGTGGGGTTTTACTTGCCTATTTGTGAGGTTAAAAAGCATTAAATATTGGGCTAAGCAATGTTATCAATTTCAACAAAACTTACTCTGAAGACAATTATTATTACCATCATGATAATGAGTATTATCACAACCACAAGTACCATTAGTAACAGATGAACATGTCAAGTTACCAAGACATCCAGACATACTGTTACATGTTCCATTAAATCCTGGTTCTAATAATGATAAAATTTTTAATTCATTTATTTAATTTATAGAATGTACAGTATATATCACTTAATAATAATTTTATGGGTTTATAACAATCCCATAACAAACAATATTCTGAAATGGCATGAGTCTGTTGGGTTTTTGATACCCTGATGTATTGTTAACAAGCTGACTTAAAACTAGTATCTACTCGGTTAAAAGGATTAAATTTGTTTCTAAGTATAATAAAACCATTGAGCCGACTTACTCTGAAGACAAGTATTATTACCATCATAATAAAGAGTATCATCACAACCACAAGTACTATCAGTATCAGATGAACATGTCAAGTTACCAAGACATTCTGTGGTATCGTTACATGCTTCCCCATGTCCCTGTTCTAATAATTGAAAGTAATAATTCATTTTTAATAGCGTTTTCTACCCATTAAAATGAATACACGATTTAAATTTGGCTTAATTTTGAACAAAAAGAGTATATGTCCATCTTCAGACAATGAAACAATTACTGCGACACATAAAAGAGTGACTGAATAAAACAAATGTTTTTTATTTTATCAATTTTATCAATTGCATCTTGTCTCTCCACAAAAATATTTCCATTTGGAACTAGGAAAACCATGTTATATATGGATCTCATTTATTACAACCTTTTCCTACAAAGATGTTCAGATCCCAACTTTCTGAGAGTATTCTCTGTGTTTTAATAATTATTCTCACAAACAAAATAGCTCACACATGGTGTTGAATCATGATTTTAAATCATTTTTGAAGTATGTTTAGGCTTTAAATGTCAGTAATACACAAAAATGTACATGTAGAATATTAATATATTTGAACTCAAGAATTTGCTATGGATTTCCTAAACGCTTAAACATTTTGACTGAACAATGTGTTTTTGCATCTTTAAAGCCTAAAATCTGATTACAAAAAGGATAGGCCTGTGTTATATTTCTCCTGATTCTATCACTATACCTACTCTCCTACATTCAGGTTTACTTACACATGTAGATATCTTACTTATAGACATCCTTTTTTGCCAGAGAACTCCCTGAATGGCAGCAACTCATTTCGATGCAGAAGGAACCGACCTTATTCGGAATACAGTTGTACGTGTGCTAATGTCTTAAAATTATTGAACTTCTCTTGTCCTGTAACCTATAGGCTTAATGAGTGATCTTTTTGAAAGAAAAATACATTCATCTAGAAATACTCATACTACTAAATATTAACAGAAAATAAACATATATATCAACAATTTAAATTTTCAGTTTAAATCAGATTTCGTTTTACTGATCACTTTTCAGGTCTATAATTAAGGTTACATTTTGAAAAAACATAATGAAGGACTTACTTGCTGTACAAACTCCATTTGAATCTGCATAATAGTCAGTAGTACAATTGCATTTATCATCGACACATTGATATCCTGTTCCTGTAGGATTACCACCACATGTTGTAACATTACCTCCAATACAACCATCTCCAACATTACATGATACCTGAAATAATATAATACAGTCATTTAAAGGCAAATATCATAATAGTAAATAATGTACTATAATTTTTAATTTGCAAAATCAGAGTTTCATAAGTTTGTATGAACACCTACTTGCAATTAAAACGTGACAGTGTATAAATTGTCAAATTTGTTGAATCGGATGCACCTGATGGCTTTTAAATGGAATTCAAATGAATCTTAAATGTTTGCATTTCGGGTAGCCAGATAATTATTTAAACAGAAAACGTTTCTTTTGGCTCTATGTCAATAACTGTCAGCTGATCAAGAGAAAAAAAGCATTTAGGTAGACCCTAAACTTTTTAATCCATTTCCTTCCGGAGTGATCTTGATGGTTAATGAGCTGCGGTTTATTGTCCCATGCAAACGACTAAACGCTTTTTCCCTGTCAGCCCCTCCGACAGGGGTAAAGGTTACAAAATCGCGACACAAGTCGGCTCCATGGTCCTTCAGATTAGCAAACAAGCGTCTAACTCACTGAGCCAACACAGCTTCCGATGCTGTTCGGCAGCGATAACCAGAACATTTTCTGTTTATTTCCCCGAATTTAGAACGACATTTTACAATAATGTGTAAAATACACGAACTAGTAGTATGTACATAAATAGTATACACACAAAATCTACAATGCAAGTAGGCAAGCTAACAATCAAAAAGGGTGCCAAGTTAGTTATAAAGAGAAACCAAATCATATGACAGGTCTGAACACACACGGGTCCAATACATTCTAATCATAAAAATTGACCTATATACATAAATCATTTTTAAAGTGTTATGAAAAAGGAAGTACATTTTTCAAAACCTGTTTAGATTTTGACACAAATAGATTACAATGAATAAGTAAAATTCTATTCAGTTCTTAACTGCATGTAAGCCCTTTTATAATATATAAACTATAAGGACATGAAAAGGCAAAGCACAATGTAGTGAATTGCATTCACATTCGTTGAGCAAAATTCAATGCAATTTGAAAGGGCTGTCTGTTTTTTTTTGTAGGTTCGAAATTTATTTTGCTCAAATTTATGAAATCTATACATAAAAAATCTTTACTTGAATTTTGGAATGACAAATCTGTTTAAAAGGTTTACAAAGTCTTTTAAAATTTAGGAGGGCAAATTTAACCAAATAAGGCCTAAACCCCAAATTGTAGAGAACATGTCTTTTACGTAATCTTCAGGTTTCAACTAAAAAATATCTTCAGGTATAATTAACAACATTTTCAATAGAAAAAAATGGGCACATTGAATCTTAAGGTTTTCAATTTGACTTTGAGATAATATAGTAACAAATACAAAACATTCTACTCGAGATTGTCAATTGTTGTGCAAAGCAGGGTATTTTTGTCAAAATAATAACAGTAGCCGTCTATTTTTCAATTGTCAATGGATCTTTAGGAAGCTTACAGAATAACATCGTTTCCCGAATACGAGTCTTCTTAACCCGTATTAAATTAAACAGCGCTAAATGAGTGCTATTTCAATCTGACCAATGTCTAAGTCATGTAACCAAAACACCAAATTAAAAAACATGTCATGCCTCTTTCATTTTTTTTTACTTTTGCAAACAAAGCGTCTATAACGAGTGATTTGAATTGATTGACTGAAATTTTACTAGAAAGATTTCATTCTTATTCACCAATGAAATAACTTAAACTTACTAACCTCTGAAAATAAGAGTGCTGTCATAATGGACAGGTATACAAGGATCATATACCTGTCACCCATTCTCGTAGCTGTCCGTTCCCAAGATCACAGCGATATCCCACTGTCGGCCCACTGTCTGTTTTTTCCGGATTTACTACTCCAAAATATAGCAATAAAGATCTAAATCTTTTATACTTCCTCATACCGACAATACAATCCAGGCAATTCTCAAACATGGATAGAAACAAACTATTGAATACAATACAATACAATACAATACAATACAATACAATACAATGCAATACAATACAATACAATACAATACAATACAATACAATTACGCGATTTAAATTTTATTTTTAATAGTTTATTGCACATTAGGCACGTGTACGATTTAATTGTACCTCGAAGCAGTTGATTGCTACACTTTATAACTCAACATACTCAACAGTAACAAAAATATTGTAGCCTTAACGGATTACCTATTCAAAAATTGTGGTTTTTTCGGGGGGATTGCAATCCTGATATTGGTGATTTTGAGCTGCATGATAATATACTTGTTGTTTTCTAAGAAATCTACTAATTCTTACAAATCTTTTAAATAATTGAAACGCGGATTGAGCTCCACCACTATTCCACATATCGTTTGATTCAAGTTTTAGGTCATTTTACAATTGTTTTCAATTTTCAAGTCATTTGGCCTAGAATGTCTTCGGGGCAATAGGAATATAAGGTTTTGATAGTTCTACATTTGAATAAATACTGATATGGGATTTCTTCTTATACGCAGTTTGTAATAGCTTGACACAAAAACATAATGTCATTTGAATTCATCCAAACAATTTGAGATATATACATTTTTTTGAGGCATTGTGTTGGTGGGGTATAGCAAATTGTGGACTAAACGAATCAGTGACTAAGGATTGGTTGAACCAAATCCACGAGTACCCACCTGATATGGGCGCCAACCCCAAATAAAGCGAGCAGAAGAGGATGTTTAAAAGAAATTCCGGAGGAAGGGACCCAACGCACTTAAGTCTACGGTTTTTCACTCATCTAGTTGAGCCAATGACGAATCATGGGTCCGTACAAAACCATACATCGCACCTTTCACATAACTGGACGTATCTCGTCTATTTCAACCAAGTCGTTTTAGTTATAATCAGCGTTGTGGATACAACAAATGTGGTCTACTTTTTTTTATTATGGAGTAAACACCCCTTTAATACCTGTATTAGTGAATGTAGGTCATGTTGTTATCTCGGTAATGTTGAATATCATTCAAAGAAGTCGGCAGTGTCTTCTACGGTACGAACTTTTCAGCTTCTGTACATCGGTCTGCATAATTTTGGTGGTAAAACAGATTCACGCGTCATCAGCTAGTATGACAGTCCCAGTGAGTGGAATTATTGATGTATTTAATATCAACGTAATATCCTTACACTTGAAAACGTGTGTTTTTTTCTTTAAGGGAGGTAATTAAATCAAGAACACATTAATTCAATCCCCGATCTTGAAGTGAATTACTTACATACACAACCAATTTGTCGATTTTAATTTGCGAAAATGTCTTTTGGTTTTATCCAATTTTTGAATTAAGGTGTTGTGAGTACCTTTGCATAATTTCGTAGCCTACTATAGCTGATACGTCAACTGTTTTGATGTACAATACAAGTATAGGTGTCCTTCACCTTTCCTTTTGGCATAAAATGTCCAAATAAAATTTCCTGGCAAATACAGTCGTCTTATCACTTCGTTTACGATTTTTTCGTTGACACAAATTATCTATCAAATTCATTTATTATGCTGGCTATTTTTTTGTACTTTTTTTGGTTCTCCTTAGAAGATGATTATGAAAGCTGCTCAGTTTAAAGCTGGTGGACCAGAAGGTATATACATAGATGATGTTCCTGTCCCTAAACCATTACCTAATGAAATTTTGATAAAAGTTATGGCTACAGCCATTAACAGAGCTGATACGTTGCAGGTAAATCTCTTACACAATTTCACGTCTTCTAAATCCATTAAGTTGCTGTGTAGGGAGAGCTAAAATAACAATATTATTCCGGAACTCTTAAAGCCAAATGGTTTATCTTACCATTTATTCGAAAATCTTAAATTTCTTTTTTTCATTTTTTGCCTCTGACTCAAATGTGTATATGTGGTTTAATCATGTCTTTTTTTTAGTGATACACAAAATTAGAGTAATTACAAAATAATTTTGACCATGCTTTTGCAAAGGGATCAAAATGCAATGAAAATTCCTACTGTGTGAATGTATAGCCTTTTTGCCAATTTTATATTAATTCAAACTTCGAAAAAGTCTGTGATATGGTTATTTTGTAGAGAAAAGGTCTTTACCCACCACCACCAGGTGCTAGTGATATTTTAGGATTAGAAGCTGTTGGAATCGTACAGCAACTGGGTACTGATAGCGGTAAATGGAAAGTAGGCGACCGCGTTATGGGTTTATTGCCAGGTATTAGAAATAAAATTAGAATTCCCATTTATTGCAACTGGAAATGGAAATGTTGTTATCTTCCGAAAAATGACACATCATACTAATTTAAACTGTAGAAAGATGGATTTGAGATTCGTCGCTTATACCTTAGCAAATAATTTGAATATCGATCTTTATTGGACTATTTTCACTATTTTGAGTTCTCATTGGGAGGTTAATGTCCATTTGATTTGATTTTTGTCGCTTCACCTGGATTTTGAATTTACATCAAGTACTTTGTTTGTTACAGGAGGTGGGAACGCAGAATATGTAGCAGCCCATGAAGATTTATTCCTTAAATTACCCCAATCGTTAGATTTCCTTACTGCTGCAGCTATACCAGAGGTTTGGTTAACAGCATTCCAATTACTACATACTATAGGTGAGATCGTATTTATTACTATTGAGTTAGCATCAGAAAGGACCCATATCAAAAGAAGGCTAACAAATTGATTATACATGTAGTAGCAAGTGTACATGGTCCATGTAACATGGTGTGTTTAGGTTTTCAATCTTAATTTTGATTCAAGCACACCGAACTAATTACCACTTCCAAATGCGTAATGCTGAACCAAAACGTCTAACTAATGTTGGTTCTGCACTCAGTTGCAAATGAAAACAATGTTAGGAAACATTTTTGCTTAACGCAGGGTTGGTACTCCTTATGTGGTTTGCCGTTAGGCTACCCCATGATGAGCATAGAAAATGATCTATTCTAATGTATGTTATGTAGGAAAAGTACAAAAGGGTGAAACTGTCTTGATTCATGGAGGTGGAAGTGGTGTCGGTACAGCTTTAACTCAACTGGTAAAACTAGCGGATGCTATACCTTTTGTAACAGCTGGTACTCAAGAAAAATTAGATAAAGCCAAAAGTCTGGGTGCATTTGCTGGTTTTAATTATAAAAATGAAACATTTGGTGGAAAAGTCATCGAAATTACTGCTGGTAAGATAATAATTCAAGTGATATAATAGCGATGTAGTGCATGCTCACTCATCACCGAACACCTAATGCTACTTTGCGACTGGTTTTGTCATACCAGCGTCCCTTTTAGAAAGTGAATAGCTAATATTTTTTGTAAATCTTATAGTATATTAATTAATATACTATAATAATAGGAAGCCCAACACTTTGAAATTTATGCAGCAGAAGCAGCAATGCTAAGGTTATTCTCATATAATATTCTCATCAAATTTGTTCTTAGCTTGCAAATATATTTTAATCCCAATGCCACAATAAAAGAGAAATAAGTGAGAAATCGTGTCGGTCCGGCTATCTAACTACATGCTGGTTGTTTACTTCCAGGAAAAGGAGCCAATATCATATTAGATTGTGTCGGCGGGTCTTTCTACGAGGATAACATCGAAGCAGTTGCTGTTGACGGTCGTTGGATAGTGTATGGTTTGATGGGTAAGTGGCCAGAAATAACTTTTCACCTAATCATCATCATTATCATCATTCACTTTTTGCCAAAAAAAAATTTAACATTTACATAAAAATTGGAATTTACATCATGCCTTTTCTACGAACACTTAAGTTGTCTTCTTCCCTGAACGACAGGTCTTCGCCTTATTCTATTGTGGACACTTTGTAACCAATCAATATCTATGATGTAGGTGGAGGAAATATAAATGGCGATTTTCTGAGTAAATTGTTAAGAAAAAGAATAACTATAACTGGGACTACATTACGTGCAAGATCCGTTCAGGTTTGTATCAGTTTAAAATGTTTCGAGTGAAGAATTTCAGCCTTATGGAATTTACTGAATAGTCTAATTATCAAATAAATGATAAAATTCTCTCGCTTTTAAAATTAAAAATCCGACAGTATTGTGGCCCAGACCAGTTCCTCAGACACGATATACGAATGTGGTAGCGACAGTATTCATTACCTGACATTTAATATTGTTTTATATGGGATTCATTTCGATCCCTTAATGGGTCGCCTGTTTTTGTGAACAAAACCATACTTTTTACAGCCTTTCTGTCTAGGGCTCTAATTGGCTGTATCCTATCAAATCGCTGCATTCCGTGAGAGAAGAATCGTGGCAATTGCAGGTATAAGTTCGAAGTTCGTAATAGTTTGACATTGTGAAGATGATATAAATGATACTTACGGAATTAGGAAATATTGCAACTTTCAATTCATAGACAGTATTGTAGAGCAGTTAGAGGCAAAAATAAGTTTTAACGTCTTTATGAACTCTTTTATGATTTAACTTTGTATAAATACCAAAAGATATGATAAATTTGTCTTGGCAGGGAGAAAATTCTCAAAGACTAGCTTAATGAACCAATAAAAACGATAGTTCAATAATAGCCTACGTGAACTTTTCATTTTCAGTACAAAAAAGAATTAATAGATAATTTTTCAAAAATGGTGCTTCCTAATTTTGAATCAGGAAAACTACAGGTTGTAATAGATACTGTTATGCCTTTATCTAATCTGGCAGAGGCACACAGTTTGATGGAAGCAAATAAGAACAACGGTAAAATAATTATACAAGTCGATGAGAATTTGAATAAAGATGAACTTTAGGAATGTTATTTCATTTTTTATTCCCTTCATAGTGAAAAATATTTGTACGTTCGTGAAGAGTGCATGATATTAACAATGTTTCTCAAATTGTCAAACGTCGTTTTGTGTTAATTGACGAATGGTTAATGGTGAAGTACACCAGATTAATATAAACAATTACCAATATGTTAGTTGAAGATGTGAATGTCCATTCCAGTCAAAGTTTCTATAATAGGACAACATCGGACCTTGGTGCCTTATGAAAGTGCCCTAGTGTGACAAATAACACTGCTGAATTGCTCGGCTAATACGCAACAATTAATTTAATAGTATTATGGTAATGCTTCCTGTATGACCATGTCGCCATGAAGACTAGAATAAACCGTATCCATAGAAAGTAGAGAAGTAGCCTACGATGTCCTATTCATGCCTAGTGTATTTGCTACTTGTTCTTCGGTGTTGATGTTGCGGAATTATCAATTCATACACTTTCATGGTGCGGAATTATCGATTCAGTTGCAAATACACAAGGCACGGATTCTGTTTACCAACAATCCCATATGTGCCTTTAATTCATCATAAAATATGTTACTTTACTAAAAATTATAAGAAATTAAAAAAATAGAGTTTATGTGGTAAAATACATTTCAATAATCTGGCTGCTGGCTGGTAATCGTACAGATACAAGCATTGATATCATTATCAACATTATCCACCGTGGAAATTAACATTGAATTTATGATATAGTTTTGATGTAGTATTAATGATATGCTACAACGTAGACTTATATACAGAACATTAGTTGAAAATATTCAAAAAGATTACTAAAAGGTTTTCAATATTAGCTAAATTATCATAAGCACTTTAGCACACTCTCTTAGTCTTACTAGCTGGACATCTCCATGCACCATTATCATAACAAATACATGTGTATTGAAGACAATTTTCAGTGTAACCAAATATTCTTCTGAAATATGTGCGGTTTGCAACTTTACACCCTGAAATGATATGGCAGATCATTAAAGGGATTATGGAGAGGCTTTCTAAACTTCATATGTGTATTGGGGACACCGATAGCATCGATTTGGACCATTCCAATTTTTGTAGACAGATATCTGTGGTTCTTGCAATTCCACTAAATCTGAGCGTTTTATGACTAAAATCATCTTAATTAGTCCGCTTTTAAGCAGCTTTTGCGATAATACTGACAATTGAAATAGTGGAAATCGATGTGTCCCGCTACACTAGTCTCTTTACAATCCCTCTAAGATTATCTCTTGCATGACATCAACCATTTAAGCTTATACACATTATTATACATCAGAGCATCTTTGAAGTTAGATCATCAAATTTTTATCCTTTAATTACTGTCGATCGATATAGTATAAGTCTAAACAGTACATTCTATCATGCTGTTCACACAGATTAAGCAATTTTCTGCCAATTCTACCACTTTTACAATTGCAATGTGCGTTTCTCTCATAAAAAATCTTACCTTGTGCTACTTTGTCCGTTTTCGATATACCAGGTTTCCCTTCCAGTTCGCATGTATTGATAGATCTCTCTTCCGGACAATTCAGTTTACCATCACAACCACATTCGCATATATACTCATTACAGCCTTGACGAAGATTAAATGAGCTCTTCGATCTGATCACTTTGGATTCTATCACGCATGGTTTACAGCGACTGGAAACGGAACCAGCAGATTCACATACATCAACACTTCGATCAGGTGGACAGCTATATTTACCATCACATCCACACATACAGTTGAATTCCCAGCAACCTTCCTTGTATGAAAAGGGACTTCCTCCTGGATACGAATGGTTACTTACACGACATTCCTTACAACCATCTATGCGATAATCTGGTGCTCTACACATGTTTTCTACCTTCTCAGACGGACATTCCCAAGATCCATTACAGAAACATTGACAACTGTATAGCGCGCAACCTTCGCGGAACTTGAACTTTGAGTTGGTCATATATTTCTTTCCATTGACATCACAGCTCTTGCAGACGCCCTGTCCACTCTCGCTGGAGTCTCGTCGAGTTTCGCAAACATTAATAGTTGAGTTGTACGGGCATCTCCATGTTCCGTCACAGTTACAAGTACACGTATGTTGGTGACAACCTTCACGAAGCACAAATGTGGCATCTGCTGGGTAGATTGTTCCTCTGACGTCGCAAGACTGACAACTACTTTCCTTTCTTTGTATGGCTCTTGCATCACAAGTTACCCGTGGGGATTGTGAGGGACAATACCAATTACCATCGCAATTACAGAGACAGTTGTACTGTGAGCATCCTTGAGTCAAAGTAAAGTTGGTATTTGGAGAGTATGACTCGTCGTGAACAACACATTTGGTGCAACTTCCAGATTTTTTTAAATCAGGGTAGCCAACAGTAACTGCTCCATTTGCAGAAATACACCCAGAAGCATGTTCGCCTGAACATTTCCATTCTCCTTTACAGTCACAGTTACAGTTATATACGAAACATTGTTTATATATTTTAAATTGAGAGTTGCCTGCATAAGTTTGTCCTTCAATGTCACACATTGCACAATCGCTTTGAATATTAGAGACTGTAGGCAGTGCCGGTCCATTTGAGGGACACAGGTTCACTTTCTTTTCTTCTGGGCAATCGTATGTTCCATCACATTTACATTGGCATGTGAGCTCGAAGCACCCCTTTCTCTGCTGAAATCCCATATTGCCGGGATATACCAAACCACCAACATAACAATTTCCACATTTCTTGTCTACTGTTCCTGACTGACAAGTTGGATTTGGGGTAATAGCACACCTGTAATTCCCATTACACATACATCGGCATTTATAGATTACACAATTTCTATTCATATCAAATTTGTCATTTACACTGTAGTATTTACCATCTGCTAAACATCTTTGGCATGAGTCCAAGTTGGTTGTTTCATCCGTGCCTGGAGGATAAGAGACACCAACTCCCCCTACTGGGTAGGTAGGAGTTTTAATTGATGGTACATTTGATGGTATTATTTGTCTAGATCCCAAATTATGAGTCGAAGGATTAATCGGGTACTTTGCAAAGCTTGACGAATGAGTCTGTGTGCGATAGCCTGGTAAAGGAGGTAGAGGACGAAAGTCTGGACTGCCTGGTTGTGGAACGATTCGATATCCCGGAAGACCTATTGGTTGAGTGTATCTTAAGAATGGGTTGGTTTGTCTGTAACTGTGATGAGTAGAGGTATGCATTGAATGTGTTCCCTTTCCTAGATGGCTTGCACCGTTACTGCTTTGTTGTTCGTATCTTGTAGCACTTACTGTTTGTTCATTATGGTTAGCGCTACCGTCTATTTTACGATTGTTTCTCAATATGTCTGTTGCGGCTGGGTTGGTCTTCAATACAGTCTGCTGTGAATATCTGACATTACTCGTTCCATAATTTTTGAGCGGAACGTTGCGAGGTTGTGACGCATGATATACAGGGTATGTTCTTCGTGTTGATTGTGCATTCTGTTGAGAACTGGTGTCAGGGTTTGAAAGTGCTGCCGCATTCGAAACTCTAGAGTTTGCTTGACGGTTTGAAGTCACACGATAAGTTGGCGTCTCTCTTCGTGGCTGCGGGGAAACTTGTCTGACAGGATTATTCCTTGTTCTGTTGCAAGTATAAACTACATTGTCTCTATCACAATTCCATCGTCCGTTGCAATCACAGGAACAGTTATATGTATAACATCCCCGGGTGTATTCGAATCTAGTATTCCCAGGATGTGTTTTCCCCGCGAAGCTGCATTTAAGACACGGTTGGGTGTATTCGGGTATAAATGTCCCATTTTTTTCGTTTCTATTCGCCTGTCTTTCCGTGTTGGTAGTTTCAACTCTCCTATTGTTTGAAGTTCCAGCTCTTCTGTTGTTGGTAGTTTCAGTTCTCCTATTGTTAGTAGTTTCAGCTCTTCCGTTGTATGTAGCTTCACCTCTCCTATAGTTAGTAGTTTCAACTCTCCTATTGTTAGTAGTTTCAGCCCTTCCGTTGTATGTAGCTTCACCTCTCCTATTGTTTGTAGTTTCAGCTCTTCTGTTGTTGGTAGTTTCAACCCTCCTATTGCCTATAGCGTCAACTCTTCGGTTGTTTGTAGCTTCAACCCTCCTGTTACTTTCAACGGCCCCTGCTTCGACCCTGGTTTTTCTACTCCTCTCATACTCTGTGCGCTCTCGTAGTCTCCTGGCCCTTTCCCTTCGTCGTTCGATGTCCTGAGTATTGTCGGTTTGAGTAGTTTCGAATCTAGAGCGTTGTCTAGCATTTCTAATGGCCTCTTCTCGTTGTCTTTGTCTTTCAAATGCCAGACGTTGTTGCTCCTGCCGCATACGTTCTTGCTCCCGTTGTCTTTGTCGTTGGAACTCACGTTCTTGGCGCTCCCGAAATTCGTTTGTCTGATCCGGTGATACATCACAAATATTTTTTGTCGGTGATTGTGGACACGAATGAGATCCATCACAATTACATGTACAATTATATTGGTAGCATCCTCTTTCCATGTCAAAGTAAGTATTTGGCTGATGAATTTCACCACGGGAAATCCGACATGGACTGCACGTTTGTTTTGTGTAGGTCGTTTCTGAGTCTGGATTCTTGCAAACGTCCTTTGCTTTAAAGCCAGGACAATTCCACCCACCATCACAATTGCATCGACACTGGTACAAAATACAACCTCTTTTCATCTCGAAATCCGTTTCACCAGGGTAGTATTCGCGATCTGATAGAGTACAACTCTTACAGCCTCCGATCACCTCACCTTTACACGTATCTCTAGCATCTTCTCCAGGACAACTCCAGCTTCCATTGCAGAAACATTTACAGGAATATCCAATGCAACCTTTTGTGAGATTAAAATTTGTATCCCCTTGATAATATTCATTTTGACTTATCTCACAGTTCCTACAACCACCTAATTGTTCACCTTTACACACATTTCTAGCTTCACTTCCGGGACAATTCCACGAGCCGTTACAGTTGCACCTGCATTGATATTGAATACATTCTTTCCTTATTACAAAATCCGATTCACCGGGATAAGTTTCTGTTTCGCTGACTTCACATTGTGAGCAGGTTTTAGTCTGGTTTGATTCACATATGTCCTTAGCCAAGTTAATTGGACAGTCGTATGTGCCGTCACAATGGCAATTACATGTATACTCAGTGCAGCCATTTTGTCTTTTAAAATAAGAATTTCCGTCGAAAAACTCTCCATTAACTTCACATTCATTACACGTTGATGGTTGTTCATCGTCGAAATCGCAAATATTTTGAGCTCTTTCTGCTGGACATTCCCACTCTCCGCTACAGAAACAATCACAATCATACTCAATGCAGTCATCTAGATGTGTAAATCTTGTATTACCGTCGTGGTATCGACCATGAGCATAACATCGTTGGCATTGCTGTGGAGGATCTTCTTCGTCTGTATCATCAAGGTCTGTTGGCATTTCAACGTATGGAGGATCCGTCGGGTCTATTTCGGATGGACATAAATTTTCTGCTCTTTGACCCGAACATTCATATGATCCATTGCATCTACAAATACAATTTTTGAACAAGGTGCAGTCTTCCTTCATGTCAAAATAAGAATTTCCCTTGATTTCTCTCTCTTGTACACTGCAAGTTCCACAGTTTGGGTTTTCTAAATTTTCTCGCTCGCACATATCTGTCGAACTAGTTGGTGGACAATTATATGAGCCGTCGCAGTGGCAAATACATCTGTGATTTATACACCCTTCTCTGTATTCAAAGCGGGAATGACCTTTATACGTCTGACCATTTAACTCACAAGACTTGCATTCTGAAAAAAAACCCAAAAAACAAAATAAGCCATGTTAGGTAGGAGAATCATTACCTCCATAGCCCACTTAACAAACAGTCGTTTTCATTTTCAGAGCAATTTGTAATCTTATATTGATCGTGTTCATTTCCAAAATTTTGTTAACTGTCAAATTGTCTAAGTACATGTAAATAAAAGCTGATAGATCAGCAGAGATGAAAATTGAGAAGGTAACTTTATATAGGTAAATATAACAATAACATACGTATTCTAGTAGGTGGCCTAGTTACTCTTCTAGTTTCGTCAGAGATTTGGCGTCTGTTTTCAACTGTTCTTTCATCGGCTGGCTGTGCTTCCGCCTTATTAAGAAATGACTTCTCAGTTAGAAGATCTGAAGCAATTGCATCAGTACCGTGTGAAGTACCAGAAGCCGACTGAAACGAGCTTGAATGGGACGAATAAGAAGAAGATGTGTGGAAGCCATCTGATGATCGCTGTTTTGATCCACCAAAAGATGAGGAAGCTGACGAGTCACCAGGATTATAATTTCCTCCTGACATACCACTTCCTGAAAAAATAAATATTGTGTCAGAGGTACCGCACTGTATGTGATAGGGCTAAATTCAGTGTAGTCTAATTACAATTAAACCAAACATTCATTACGTTTTTATTAGCTTTTATTTTTTATACCGCTATGTCACGGGTATTGTGAACATACGTAACCTTTTCACCTTACCTAATACCCCCGCTTTAACCGATCAAATTCCTTTACTCTCTTACAAAATACCAGCGCTGGAGAGGTCATAAATTTGATTGGTTAAAGCAATCCCCTCGTGGAACGCCTAAGTGGGTTCTCTCAAGAAAATTTTCGAAAATTGAATTGATGTGGTATATTTTGACACATAAACACCAAAAAAGTATAAAAGTCATATTCGTAATTTTGTTAAAAATTCAGTGAGTATAATATAAGGGTGCAAATTATTTTTTCTAGGGGTACAAATCCCCACCCTGCTCCATGGAATTCGGTTAACCCATTGTCCTAAAATATGATGAATTGTCCTCCATACTTTTGTACTTCATTGAATTCTAGTATCCACATCTAGACAGAAAAGAAACCATAAAATGAAAGTATGTCAAAAATAACCAAACTTTACAACCTAAGTCATTTCCTCAAAGTGATCGCTGTGAAAAAACAATTTACAAGTAGATGTGATGTACAGGATTATGTTCGAGGGCGAGTTTTTTTACCAATTGCCTTATTGGGCTGTGACAAGGGGTAATTTGCAAAATTTTTGTATCTTCGGGAGATTATACCGCATGAACATTGGCTTTGACAACATTCACTGTGATGTAATTTCAGTGTGCATGTCACCAGCTTTCTAAAGATGTCTTTATTTAAGATGAAAGCCTTCAACTTTCAGAAATATGCATTATTGAAAAAAGATGATTTTAATTTTTATAAGAACCCTTGTAATTGAGTTCTAATTAACTTAGCGAAATTTTTTCAAACAGAATACTAATGTACAATCTCACAGCTTTATAACAATATATATATATATATAATATAAATATTATATGTATAAACGAATGTAACAAAATTTTTAGAATTAAGTTGCACTCTAATTAGACAAGATATAGATTTTACAAAAAGTATCAGGTCATAAAGTCATGGTCTTAATTTCACACCTTTGTAGGTCATGTTAAAAATATCCCATTAAAAATAGTTTTCAAACATTGACAGTCTATTCCCATTCATGTTTTACGAAATATAAATGCAGAGGACGTAAATTAGCTTGGAAGCTAACAGATCTGTGTCAAACAGATCTAGTTATTGATTATAATCAACCTGCAACATCAAAGAGATTTGACGCCATAGTCAGACATAATATAAGTATAGTTAAGTGCAACCGATGGGCACGACGCCCTTTACAAAGAGAATAAATATTATATTACATTGACGCCAATGTTTTATAGGTTCCATCTTGTTACATTAAAATAAAGAAAGTTACCTTTTGATAGTTCGGCAAAAGACAGCACCATCAAGAAAGCCATACATATGCTGACCTGTAAAGAAAGAAATAATTAAACAGAATGATGTATACAATTTAAGAAATTCTATAAGATGTCCGCACCTATGACACGGCTAAATTTCTGGATTTCATAAGAAATCTTGAGGTAAATATGGTGGTATAGATTATTGACATTTTATGGTCTCCAAAACCATTTTTTTAAAATATTTCGTTATCTAGTTAGAAATCCAAATTACAATATTATAATATAGTGTAATATTATTTCGTTATAGTTTTGAAAATTTGTTTTATTTAACAAAATTTTTAAGCTAGATAATGCAGCGAGTTATGTGTCTTTTAATAATGACAATCAAAATAAAACGGGACGAATCGGGAAGGGACAAAATGGGACGTGGCGAAATGGGAAGCGGCGAAATGGGAATAATAGGCGGCAAAATGGGAATTAACCATCGCTCGCATAACATTTGTGATAATGGTGTTATAATTTAATCATGAATGCCACGCAAGTCAAATTGAAGCAAATAGAAGCTATAAGTATTCTTGATTACAAAAATTTCAAAGCTAAATGGCTGCTTTACTGATGCATTTCAAATGAAATTTGTTTGTTTTAAAAGAAGATTTTCTCCAAGATTTGTTTTCAATTTCGCTTAACTGATCAAAAAACAATGCAGCAAATTTTCTCCCTTATCGTCAAAATAGCGATCGTTAGCGCTCAGTTTTGTACAGATCTAACGCAATTAAAAGACATTATTGAAATCGGCAAGAAAAGCAATGCAACGAAACTTTTGGATATTGGTGAGACAGGGATTATGCAGTGTATGGAGAGCTGCCTGCAATATTCATTGTGTACATCCATTAATTTTATAAACAGTAAGTGTACATTACTGGCTGGAGATGATAACTCTCTACACGCTTATACCGGAGCTATCACTACTATGAAAAGTACATGGCCGGCAGAGAGAATCGCGGGTCCATGTTTTAACAAAATATGTGCCCAAAATTCAAAATGTGTGGTTAATTCTAAAAAGCGGGCGATTTGTGAAATCATTGGATGTACCGATGTCCCTACAATGGAAGATGCTCAATTTCTTAACGTTAACCTATTTCGTTCTAAACCATTGTGGAATATCAACGATTCAATAGATGATCCTTGTGTTACACGAGGACTTAGTTCGAAAGCAGCTGTATGTCAGAGTAATGGTCAGTGGTCCGACTTTGATTGCTCTCTGCCAGGTAAGAATGCCATTTTGCCCCAGTTCAATCGGCAATAATTTTTTTTTTATTATCCGCTGAACCCAATATTTCCTGTTAAAAGTTAAAAACATGGCGAAACTGTATAACTTTAATGATTTTCTGAAACGGCGTCCAATAACCAGCTATTTTCGAAAATGGTCCTGTCACACAAATATGTTTAAGGCAAGCGCACACCGAGCGACAAACGTGACAGACCGTCATTGCCGTGGATGCCCAACCAAAATTTTAAACTCTCAAAATATTTGCCACTGCAGTCTCGATACGGATGAAAAACGTAATAGGCCGTAGTAAAAATGATCAAACGTGGCAGTAGTCCGTAGTGGGACGGAAATCGTATGTATTCACCGGCATCTGAAGTTCCTATCCACGTTGTGTCCCGTTTTGTCACAGTTCTCACGACAAGTTAGGGTAAACGTTATCCATTTTGGTACGTTTCAATTACGATGTGTGTCGCTTTGCAGACCGGAGCATTGCGGGGGGTTCAGAAACGGTCTGAACCGTATAAACCGTGAGGAAACTTAGCACGACCTAACAAAACTTGGAAAATGACCAATATCCCATGGCGCAATACATTTCCGTGGCCATACATACTGTAAACGTAGCATTAATCGAAAGAGAGTTAGAAACAGAAATCTGGATAGTATGTAAACTAGATTTCGGGGAAGGGAGGGTTTGATTCTCCCAAATGTACAGGCCTAGGGTGGAGCAGACACTTTATTTAGAAATTAGGATTAAGGGTCTTGATATTGGGTTTTCTTCTGTTCTTATTCTGATCTGAAATTAGAAAAAATAACTCGCCCGATGGGCGAGAAGTATAGTATCTGTTATGTACTGATTGTTTTTAGTTTACTATGAACAGTATTATCATTTAAGTTCTTATTTTTTGAATATGCAACTATCATTTTCTGCTTATAGACATGGGGGAATTTCTCTTGAAGGCTCTTATAGTGGGCATGAACTATCTTGCTTGCTCGATTGCTGGTTGTATTAAACGGGACAACAAAGGGTGCTATGCCTACATTATGATGAATATTTAGTCCTATAGGTCTTGCTGTATTCAATGTCTCAATCCAATGGGCCTCCCTAGATTGACGGAATTTGGTAGTTTCATCTTCGGGCAAGTCAATTTCTATACGCTCAATTGGGATTAGGGTGAGATCGTCTATTGAATGGTCGTCGAGGTTGAAATGATTAGAAACAGGCTTGTCTTTCTTTAATTTGATGTCTGACCTATGAGCATTAAAGCGAGTTCGTAAATTATTCTTAGTTTCTCCTACATATTGTTTGGGGCATTTCTTGCATGAAATTAAATATATTACATTCGAATGTTCACATGTTAGATGTTCCTGGATCGGGTACCTTTTATTCGTAGAGTTGCTTACAAAATAATGAGTTTCTGATATAAAGGGACATGTTTTGCATCTACTGGACAAACATGGAGCACTTCTTAAACCTGGAGGTACTTCGGCATAAAGTCTGTTTTTAGCTGCTATCTGTGCTAAGGTGGAATTTTTTATGTTTCGTAAAAATCGTTTAGAGTACCCACGCTCTTTTAGTTTTGAGAAAACAATCGTACAGGCTTGGTTGAAATCAGAAGATCTTGTACAAATTCGATGAAATCGTAAAACTTGTGACTTAATTATACCAGAAAAGGTATGTTTTGGGTGAAAGGAGCTCTTGTGCAAGAGTTGATGAGTATCAGTTTCTTTGAAATACACTTTAATATCCAGTTTATTTGTTTCTGCTATGGAATCTCCCTTAAAGACTGTGGTATCGAGAAAGTCTATGCTTTTGTCACTCACGTTTGCGGTTAGTTTGATAGAAGGATGGTGGTTGTTGAGAATTTCAAAGAATTCCCAAAACTGTTCGATAGAATAAGTCCAAACCATAAAAATGTCATCCAAAAAGCGTCCGTAAAAAAGTGGGTCAAATGGACAGAGGGGCAACACCTCACGTTCCCACTCTGCCATGAAAAGGTTTGCGTACGAAGGGGCGAATCGTTTGCCCATTGCTGTCCCTGTTCGATTCTATTGTTTCAATAAGACCCTTATTAAGTTCATGTTTTCTCTGATTTCAGTTGATTGTAGAGATGCACATTCAAGGCATATGGATCTTAATTCAGATATCGATGTGGATTTGGATGGAACAAATGGTGATCTACCTCCGATAACTGTAAAATGTCAAAAGCTGACAGAATCTGATGAGTTTCAGGTCTCATTGGGTAAGTGTTACTACATTAAAAGACATTCGATAATGTCCATATACATCCACTACAGAGTTGACGAAAATGGATAAATCTCAATACAAAAGGAATAGGATACATAAACATGTAACATAATTTTGAATCTGGGAAATGCTTCTCCTTTTCAATCCTTTTCACTTCCGATTTTGATTTTATCTTCAGGTCATGATAGCGGAGATCTTAAAGCAAATGGTTACAGGTTACCGTATAGTCAAAGGTTACTTGTCACATACAAGGCAAATATGGGAGCTATAACAAAGTTGATAGATCGTTCAAGATCGTGTAAACAAATGATAACCGTGATTTGTCATCACTCTGTTATAGTAGGGAGTATGGCATGGATAAACAGAAGAAATGCTCTATCATATTATTTTGTTGGTAATGACGTAAACTATGCAGGCTGCTCATGTGGCTTGACCAATACCTGTTCCAAGAGCGAAAAAAAGTGTAATTGCGATATTAATGATAAAACAAGTAATAAAGATACAGGAGAAGTCACTAATAAGCACGATTTACCAGTTCTGGGAATGGCTGTTGGAGATACAGGTAAGACATGTTTATTTTGAATCTTGTCACTGAATAAAATCGAGAAAAATGTGCTTTCTACCCAGGATTCCGTGATGAGTGTTTTGCTTTATCAATTTTTAATTATACTTCAAGTTTAATTCCAGTACCATGATATGTCAACTCACAGGTTAGAAATCATTAGAGACGGTTCTCGGTACGGGACGGGTGAATTTTGTGTATTCTAAAAAGGCAAGCGTTCTGGAAAAAGATTCTAATTAAAGTCTACCAAGACAAGGTGGTCCTGAAACGCTTCACAGGACAGACACTAAACGACAATAGTTCATATTGCAGCACATAGAAGCAGTAAATCTAGAAGACTTTTGTCGTGAATTTCCTATGCGTATTTTGTAAAAGCTTTGACAAACCATACTTGTTTTTTTTTTACAGTTTAAATCCTCATAGGCTTATTTCACTTTAGTTAGTTATTGCATATCCATTACCAATTAATATGTTCAGACAATATGACATTTTTAAAAAGCAATATCAATTCAGCGGATGTAATTCAACATCATAGTTTCCATTTACAATGAACTATCCGTGTGGAAAGATAAATCTTGCGAATAAAATATTATCGATAGAGTATATAATCATTTTAACTCTTTTATTTCAGATCGAACTTTTGAATACGCCCAGATATCTATTGGACCTGTTATTTGCCTCGAATGATATTCTTATATAAATTTATATCAGCTAGTTACTTGCTTATTCTGTCGTCACATCCAAAGCGGAATAAAATTTTCCTTCTCACGCGTGGTTATTATCGTTAATATTATGGCGTTTTCGGTAGATGAAATTGGCGCAGTGGATTTTTGTTGAATTGTAGCAGAAGAGACGTCGGCATGCATTTTGAAAATAAAGCCTTAATGTTGCTTCTTGTCAAAGTGTACATATAAAAACAGAATTTCTTTTAAATATTTTGCTACATTGTTGTAGATGTGTAACGTTTTGTTTGCAGTAATTTCATGACATTTCTCGAAGGGACAGATTCGCCATTTTGTGGACCAATCGTACCTTAGAAATGGAATTACCGTCGACATTTGGGCCTTCAAATACCGCATTTGAAAGTTTCTTAAGACCCTGTCATATATAGAAAATACATATCGAAATAGACAGTGAAATTATTTTTTGAAGCCATTATATTATATAGTCTAGGCCCATATCAACCCCAGAAAATGGCAAATCTGTCCCTTTAACCATGAACTAAAATACCTCTCCAAATCCTAATACCACTTATTGTCAACTTAGATTCGCACTATTGCATCCATTATAGAAAAAAAAAGTTTTAAACAACATAATAAATCATTTATGTTTTAACTTTAGCTAATTTTTCAGTTTAAGTGTATAAGTAAATTCAATAGTATATAATAATACGAAACTTATATATTATGTATTTTAGCTTTTAGATATTTGACTTGATGCTTATCCCACCGATTCTCATTGATCCTGAATCTCTTATTTAGAATTTCCTATGTCTCTGTAGTAAATTTGTATTCATATTCAACCTACGATTTAGTTTCCTTCTGGTCGAAAGGGTCAGGTAAAGAACCAAGTACTAGCAAAAAGTCCCTCATTGCACAAGGCACACATTAATCTCCACATCTTTTCATTAGGGTGTGTGTGTGTATGTACCACCATTAAAATAGAATGTGGACAGTTTAAAAATGAAGAATTATCTAGATACTTCATCAGCGTGGTTTATGCTATAGCACGAGGCAAGCGCATCCTCGGAATATGTACAATCATTATTTCGACAAAAGAGATAAACGAAAGAATATGTCCAAGGTATCAACGTAGAAGATCGTCTTTAGCATAGATGTTTGTATAATTATTTCTTATATTTTATGTATTTATATATTAAAAATTATCCTCAATGTTGTTCTTAGATAATAATTAAGTTCCATGACTTCATCTTCAGGAGTTAGACGCTTGATCGCTAACCTGAAGGCCAAGGGTTCAATCCCGAAAAGGTCGAGATAATACTTTCGGAATTTTCAACCCGTTTTCCCCTTGTCAGTGACGCAGGTAAGAGTGGCTAACATCGAAAAGAGCAGGCTAATACCGCTGTCCTGGCAAAACTTTCCCTCATTGCATCCCGCAGAAAAGTAGGACGTAAAACTCCATTCATTTCATTTCATACTTTTTTTCATTTTAACCATTTTGTTGTTGTTTGTTTTTTAATTCACGACTATAATACAGGATTTTATTCTCCAAAACTGATATTCAGACAATTTTACATAGCTACATGCTATCTTTGTCTAAAAAAAGCAACATAGTTCAAGAATTTGACGCCAAAGGTCAGGGTTGGAGAGTGTATCTGGTGAATATCAAACAGCTACCTAAGTCATCTGGTACAAGTTCATCGACTAGACAACTTCATTTGAACCAGATGTGAATTGTGCCAGGCACAAGGTCGTCAAACCATTATATAAATATTGGCTGAATAATTTATATCTGAGTGATATTTAACATTGCATAAAAACAATCGTAGTAACTTAGAAACAACCACATGTTTAGATTTATCTTTTTAGCAATTTGGTATATTAACAGGAGATTCCGTGCTATATAAGACAATACATTTTTTTCAGGACAACGACAGAAATTCCTTTCCATTTTTTCTACCGTCAACTACTGATAAAATACAAATTCTTATGTGAACACTCGGTTTTCCTTATGCTCGCTAACCTGACGATCTAGGGTCCAATCCCGGCATAGGTCGAGATAATACCTTCGGGCGTCGTCAATCTTCATAAGGTCACATGGTGCAGATAAGTAGGACGTAAAACTCCATTCATTTCATTTCGGTTTTCCATGTGACTCACTTCTACAATCTACATACAGACAATTAACCTTCTCTGAGACTTGGTTGACAAGGGGATACCAAATGAAACTCTAAGAGTTATTTTCCTAAGATGGTATCCAAATCCGTTCTTTAGGTTAGTGAGCAATCGTCTGAAACTCAAAGTAACGCCGAACAGTGACCGTCTTGGAGGCTATAACGCTAACAAGAGAATCAACATTGAAAAATAGGTACTTTTGGCCTCTTACGGTATCGAACCTCATTCTAGGTAAGTGAGCCATCGTCTGAAACTCATTTTAACGAGACGTTTTTAACATTTTTTCTTAAAGGGAATCTTTATAAGAAAGAATCGTCTGGTAGACGTATATGAACAATTTCGATATTCAACGCAATTCCGTTTGATGAGAAAAAAATATGTTTCATGGTTATGAAACCCTACAAATCAACTAAACAAAATACAAGACCATAATAGTAAAATTAAGATGGCTAACATACCTGCAACATGTTGGCTGTCCGTTATAAGCGCAGTCAGTGTAGTGCGGTCAAGATAATATCTGATTAAAACTAGGTTATGTAAAATATCTTGACCGACTATCTTTAAGACATTGTGCCCCGATACTTCCGTTAGACTAAATATTCAATTGGTAACATTTCCTCCATTATACCACATTGATAAGTACTACTACGTAAATAAAAGAAGGTTGATGCGAGGCAAATGGGCATTAGAGAACCTAGGTTAAAAACAATGCTGGTAGTAACAATTACTAGTATCTGATGAAAAAAAATTCCGGTTAAACTTTCAAATAAAATTAATGAATCGGAATAAGGTTTCTGATTATTGTTTTCATAAACATCAATCACTCACTAAATACTCAGTTAGTTCCAGGTACCTTAAAAGATGAAGCAATAAATGGATTTGTTAGTGTATGCATTTAATCTCCTTAAAGAATTTCCATCGTATACAAACAAGAGTGTTGACTTTGAAGGCTAAATAGAAATCATTGAGAAATTCAAATGTTACAAGAAATGTGTTATTTATTATATTTAACCTGCCAAAAGGAACATAAGTATGTTTTTAATCTTCCACCGTAATAAAATTAGCTATCTTTTAAGTACCAAAATCTACAGCAGACGACAACAATATTTCCGTTTGATAACAATACGTCACTTGTTGATGTTAACATATGTAATTATTACTTATTTCCACTGTATACCATTTTTCTTAGACTAATTGAGCATCTGTCGTATTCATCAGATGGTCTAGTATTATCCCATGTGTTATGGTAATAGATGCACGCAGATATGCTAGATCTCCAAGAGCCAGGGTACTGATAATTTGGCAAGAATACTTATATAAACATTGATAGGAAATGGTAGACATAATGTTACAAAAAAAACTTGTCGAGATCACCTAAATGTAATACCCTTCGATTAGTCCGTACTCATTTGTTTCAGTTATTGCATACATATTGTTTGTAACACTATAGCTCATTTTATAGTGCAAAACATTTTGAATATTAACCTATCTATTTGGGTTTCATGATATTTAAATAGAGGAATAATCAAATGGACTTTGATGTTGGTGTTGTCATTTGATTTTTTCTAAATTTTGCTTTTTGCACCATTCCAATTTTCGACCAGACGTCTGTGTGGTTCCTGCAATTCCACTAGAACTATGTGTTTGATAACGTCATTAATCGCAAAGGGCCTCAAGTGACGTCATCAAACACTAAGTTTAAGTGGAACTACAGAAAAAACCAGTAATTGGAATAGTGCAAATACACTTAAAAAGATTTAGTAAACCTCTTTACATCCCCTTTAAATTACCATGAAATGTGCAGCAGATTCCAATCTATGTATATTGTCGGCACCCATGTCTGACTGCCTGTCCTTCAACATTAGAATCTCTTTGGTAAAACTTTGGCATACATACTATACAAGACCCAAGTTCATAACCAAGATCCACACCACATAGTTGGAATTTCGGATGTTCTCAGCTTCCCCTTTCAGACTGGAGCTTTAAGAGGTACAAGAAATTCTGCAATCAATAATTTTAGAACCTTGGCCAGACCCGATATTTGTATGAAATATAAATTTATTAAGCCACGTTATCATGAAAAAGTACACATATTTCATACACCCAAGTCGAGAATTTATAGTACACAAAAACCCAACTTTTGCTGTTGCAATCATTCAAACACCATTTTCACAGCCAACAAAATCTCATTTATTTTATTTCGTCCCCGCGATAAATTCCTTTTTAAAATTCCTAAATTCTATTTGATGGCCTAAAACTAAGTCCACGAATGAAACCAGTGTTGCCGAATTTCCTCCTAAACTACTATAATGTATAATCTTTAAATGACATTTAGAAGTAGGTAGAACATTCAGCAAGGACAACTATTATGGATATACTACTCCTTTAATTTAATTGTGCAACNT